>NC_071334.1:2322436-2622436 GCF_027744825.2 Synchiropus splendidus | reverse complement strand
CCACCAATGTCCGTTTTGTAAAGTTCCCTGTGAGGCAGGAGGCAAACAGAGAGGATCTTATCCAGCTGCATCACAGTCTGGTTCAGCACCTGCAAGATACCTTGCACCAAACACTTTCATCCAGTAGAGACTGCAGCTGAGAGGATGGAGGGTGTCTCTCTCCCCTCCCATCTATGGCACCCGGATCACTCTCCTGATTCTACTGCCCCAATATCCAACTTATGACATGAGGTGTGTTAAAGAGAGTGATTATTGCAGGCGCCAACTCTGAATCTCAGAATTTGACGTTTCAATTATTGTCTAGACAGGTGTGTGTGAAGAGGCCATGAGTTCATGCACAGTGAGAAAAGAAGGCCACCCTCAGTAGTTCACTTTGGATAGTCAGAGTCAGTATGAGAGACACCTGCATTACAGTTTTACTACAGGTTGTGTATTCATGTTCCACTCAAGAGGGTTTATTGGCTGGCTATTGATTCTTGATATGGTTGAATGAAGGTCAGACTTATTCAAAAATTTCAACTTTCTAATGAGGGTCATAAAAAAGCATAAGCCTTTTGTTGTTCAAGTGTGAGTAAAGACTCCTTCCACCATTAATGATTAACGTGATGATTTACAATGGCAACGAGGAAATTATCACAGATGCATAAACCATCCATAAACCAGAATAAGAGTCCAACAGGAAGCGTCACCGAACCGGGAGAAACAAACCAACCTAAATCTGGAAACAGAGACAAAAGCACAATGAACAGAGATGATCAATCACAAAAGAAACCAGGAAACACGCAGAAACAGAGGAAGAAACAAAACGCTAACAGTAGTGATGGGTCCAGCGACACTGAGGCGTCGATGCGTGCGCCGAGCTTCCAGGGCAAACCCCGTGTCGGTGCGCGTACCGCTTTAAGAAAGTCACGTGACAACTACCGGAACCGTGTCGACACAGCGGTCCCGCGCCAAACTGTGTCTATAAGGAAGCGCATCTGTCAGCAGGACACGTTGCACGTACGGAAGACCCGCTCTTATACTGGAAGTCCATGGAGGCAACGTTCCCTCACCTATTTATATTGGCCACACAGGTGTTGTGTTCAGTGCCTTGTGAGAGGATCTTCTCAAAGGCGGGGGAAATTGCCTCAAAAAAAAGAAATGGACTGAATAACAAAACGCTGGAGAAACTAATTTTTTTGAATAAAAATCTTTAATTACAATGAGTCCATTGTCATTCACAACACTTTTACTTAGGCATTCAGACAGATGTTCACTTAATTCATCAACTGCGTCTCGAATATCAAAGATTTTTTTTTATGAAATTACGTATATGTAAAAATAATGTGAATGCAAATGCCTAATCAATGGAATTGGATAAAATTGGTTTGACAGATCAGTGTCAGATGACCCTGTCAAATGTTTCCTGCAAGTCCACCAGGTGTCAGTATTCAGCAACACAGTGTCAACACAGTGTCAATACAGTGTGTCACTGTGTCGAAACGATACAGGATACCTCATCTACCCATCACTAGCTAACAGGGTTTCAGACAAAGTAATCAAAACAAGCTAGCAAGAGAACGAACGAGGAGAGCCAATTTACCACAGGGAACACAGGAGAGCGTCACCGAACCGGGAGAAACAAACAAACTCAAATCGCAGGAACTAGAGGAGCGATCACAGGCAAACAATGAGTGGATCTGGCACACGGTTCTGGAGTCCAGGTGCTCTTGTATTCAGGTGATCAGGGGTTGATTGGCTCCAGCCGTGTGACACAGGAACAGGAAGGAAGGAGGGAGAAAACAAAACACGACTCAAGGGACCAAAATAAGAGCAGAATCATGACAGTACCCTCCCCCCCCCAAAGAACACTTCCAGGTGTCTTAGCTGGTCTGCTGGGACTCAGACGGTGAAAGTCACTGAGGAGCCTATGGTCCAAGAGGGAGCCAGAGATCTAGGACCTTTCCTCGGTGCCGTAACCTTCCCATCTGACCAGGTACTGGAAGCCACGACCGGGCCCTCTGACATCAAGGATGCTCTGCAGACTTGTGGCTGGATGGTCGTCGGAGACAAGGAGGCTCATGGGAGCAACTGGAAGAGCTTGGCTGCTTTGACTTGGAGGGCAAGCTGGGGTCCTGGGGAGGCGGCGGCTGGGAAGGCACGCTTGGGGGTGGTGGCTTGGACTGGAAACCGGGGTCCTGAGGCTTAGAAGGGTATCTCGGGGGAAGAGGCCTGGATGGCGAGCTGGGGTTCTGGGGCTCTTCTGGCTTGAACGGTGCTCTGGAGGGCACCTTGGTAGCCTGACCGGAAACAAGTCTGAGCGGTGCCATGCGGTGAGTGACCCAAGGACGTGAAACTGCTGTCCATTGCACACAGAGAGCGAGGTGTGTCCAACCTGGGTCCGAGTCACAGGGAGAGAACGAGGGGTCTTGGGAAACACGAGTCTTGAAAAAAAGATTCACGGGAACAGACAGAGTTTGCTCCCCTGTTTGAGGAACAGCAGAGGAAGCAAGCAGAGCACTGGGCGGATCAGAGCGGGAGGACAGACGTACCACTGCCTCAGACATCGACTGCAACACCTTAAAAATAGACTGAGTAATATTCTCCATATTATTCACCCTGGTGGCCTGAGTAGCCAGGGCGTCCTGCAGACCTTCAACCACTGCTGGGTCCATGTTTCTGGCCAGATCGAACTGTTACGAGTCAAGACGTGGAGTGGGACCCAAGTACAGTGGTGTCACAGGAGGCAGGAGCGAGTCAAAAATAGTATTTTAATAATTAAACAACAAGATCACAATAGAAAGCATCACCGAACCGGGAGAATCAAAGCAACTTAAATCAGGAAACAGAGAGACAAAAGCTCAATGAACAGAGAGTCAATCACAAAACAAACGAGGAAACACACAGAATCAGAGGAAGAAACAAAACACTAACTCAGGCACCAGGGTTTCAGACAGAGTAATCAAGATAAGCTAGCAAGCGCACAGAAAGAGACAACGAACGAGGAGAGCCAATTTACCACAGGAACAATAGAATTGGATCTGGCCCAGGCTGCTGGAGTCCAGGTGCTCTAATACTCAGGTGATCAGGGGTCGATTGGCTCCAGCCGTGTGACACCGGAACAGGAAGAACGTAGGGAGAAAACAAAACAGGACTCAAGGGACCAAAATAAGAGCAGAATCATGACACTCGCTGCGTGAACGAATGCTGCATTTGACACTGAACTATGGTGAATTCTTTCATTCATGTCTCAAAAAAATGGCTGTCATCCAGATTCGGCCCTGCAGAGATCACTCTTGTACATTCTTCTGCATTCATCCAACCCAACATTCATGATCAAACAATATTCAATAAAACTGTACCGGTGTACCATAACAGGGTGTTGGTCCTTCCCATCTCCACCTCAGCTGTGAAGGGCTCTTTTCCATCCATCCTGGGATTTTATACCTTTAAATTTTATGATGTGACTTTCAATAGAACAAATAGCAAGTGTAACTTTGTATATTTTAATGAACACATGTAAAACAACACAACAAGTCTGATGAAAACTTGCAGATAAATTGATGCACTGCTGTGTTTGGTTGTTGGAGTAAACAAATATTTGCATGAGGAAAACATTATTGGCCGCTCTGCTGTTGATATTGTCCTTTGAGTTGCATTTAGAACAGATACAGTGTGATTAATTTGCAATTAATCGCAAAGCAGCAAAACAGCAGCTGTAGCTTGATTCATCGCGATAAAAAATTCCATTGATTAACAGCCCTAATTTAACTTATACTCGACTGTGTCCTCACTATCACTATCACTATCATTACTATCATCCCTGTTCCCAAGAAGGCCAGGATCACAGGACTGAATGACTACAGACCGGTGGCACTGACGTCTGTGCTCATGAAGTCCTTCAAGCGCCTGGTTCTCTCTCACCTGAAGTCTATCACTGCTTCTCACCTGGACTCATTGCAGTTTGCCTACAGAGCCAACAGATCTGTGGACCATGCAGTGAACCAGGCCCTTCATTTCGTTCTGGAGCATCTGGACTGCCCGGGAACCTATGCCAGGATCCTGTTTGTGGACTTCAGCTCTGCCTTTAACACGATTCTTCCAGCTCTGCTTGAAGACAAGCTTCGCCAGCTGGACATGCCTGACTCCCTCTGCAGATGGATGACAGACTTCCTGACCAGCCGGAGACAGTGTGTGCGGCTGGGGACGACTGTCTCCGACACTCGGACCCTCAACATCGGGTCTCCTCAGGGCTGTGTTCTCTCTCCATGGCTCTTCTCTCTGTACACTAACTGCTGCACCTCCAGCCGCGAGTCCGTAAAGCTGACCAAGTTTGCGGATGACACCACCATCATGGGGCTCATCTCAGATGGAGATGAGTCGGCTTACAGGAGGGAGGTGGAGCGGCTGGTGTCCTGGTGCAGCCACAACAACCTGGAGCTCAACGCCCAGAAGACAGTGGAGATGGTCATAGACCTCGGGAGAGTCAGTTTCTCCGTCCCCTCTCATGTTGGCTGGTTCACCCATTCCTATTGTGGACTCCTTCTGCTTCCTGGGAACCACCATCACTGAGGACCAACCATCAGGTCCCTCATCAGGAAGGCCCAGCAGAGAATGTTCTTCTTGAGGCAGCTATGGAAACTAACTGCCGACGAATTTGCTGGTGGAGTTCTACACAGCCATCATCCAGTCCATCCTCACCTCCTCTATCACTGTCTGGTACAGCAGCGCCACCTCCAGGGACAAGAGCAGACTGCAGCGCATCATACGTTCTGCTGAGAAGGTGATCGGTTGCAGCCTGCCACCTCTTCAGGACCTGGAGAGAACAGCAAGGGGACATGGAATTAGAAGACAAAGGTGAAGGTACGTTGTCATTGAGAGTGACGATGCACACAGAGTGTTTTTAGCAAGTCTTGAGTTCCATCCCATCTCAACTCGCAGGGTGACTGACCTCCCTTCTTCAGTGATAATTACTGTAATGCAGCATTTCGCATGTATTCAGTGAACGATGGTTGGAGAAGGACCCAAGGATGTGGTTACGAGGAGCATAGAGCGACTTGGATACAAAATAAAAATTAATCAGAAATGGAACACCAATACAAATTGTGTTGGGAAAACCAAGGGCCTTGTCCAAACAGGACCTAAACACCAGAAGCAAGGTGAACAACATATTCTAAAAACAGACAAACAGGAGGATCAGGGCCAAAAAAAACAATGAAACGATTCCAGAGAGTCAAGTTCAGAGTCCAACTCTGATTTGCTGTCCCAGATACAAACAGTCAAGCTCAACACCAACCTCGCTATGGTCCAGTACTCCACTCCAAGGGCCCATGTGCGTGGTCACTGATATGCACAGCGACTTGGACACAGTGGTCGCAACCACGGAAGAATATTTGGAACTGGGCCAACATTCCAGGATGATGATGTGTGTTTGAACTGCGGTGAGGTGGGACACTGGGCGTCAGACTGTGATTTATGAAAGGGTCGAAGACACGGATATGGCACTCCAATCCAGAGGACGACACCACAATGACATCAATCCTCAGTCACCTCACCCTCTCTCAGACTGACGCTGTAATGTGAACAGTGCTGCCCATGACCAGAAAAGGAAGGTAAAAGGAAAAGAGAACGTTCTGGTAATTATGGATGAAATGTAAAGGTCTCATGCATTTGGTACTGTATGTACAACCCAGTCTCTAAAAATTGTACAATACAGTGGTACCTCGGTTTTCGAACGTCCCGGAATTCGAACAAATTGGAGTTCGAACAAAAATTTTGAGATTTTTTTGTTTCGGATTTCGAAAGACAATCCAGAACTCGAACACCCCCCAAAAAAGCCGGAAAAAACATAACGTGCGCGGACCGATCAGCTGACCCACGATGCGCTTTGTTATTGTGTACAACCCAGCCTCTGTATGCAGACGTATCCTGTTAGCTACAGCTACTGACTGTTTTTCCTTCATGTTGAGGTGTAAAACCTTTCCTGTCTCCACACTGGAGCGTGGTAGAGTGTCACAGGGGAGGTGCTGGAGCGCTCACTCCAGGGTTTGATGTCCTGTTGTGGGCTGGAGCTGGGACAGGGATGAGGCCAGTCTGGGACAGAGCGTGACTTGGTTTATGACTTTGTCACAGCCAAACTGCACAGAAGCGCACATTCAGAGCTGGACACGCACCGGGCACCTCTTCACTTCTGGAGAGACCTCACTCACTCGGCAACCCCTCCCACATGCAGCGGCCACACACATAGAGGAACAGCCACCTGCAGCAGACACTCTACATTCACTCCTACAAAAGACTATTTTAAGGCTTGGAACACGTTATCTATTTTTCCATTAGTTGAAATGGGAAAAATCAATTCGGATCTCGAAATGCCGCCTGGAACGGATTGTGGTCGAGAACCGAGGTACCACTGTACCTACATTTGTCCACATCGGTAGAAGAAGCCATTCTTCAAAACGCTTATGGAACCTCCCTGAAGTCTGAACTATTTCTCTCAGTTAAGTTGGAACTATTTGGCAGTTCTTTACGCACAAGAGGACGCGGTTACACTCAATATCAAGCATGTGCTTCTGACTTTAAAATGTTGATCCCTGTTGCTAGATGGCAGTAAATGGATGGAATAAATTAAATTTGTTTCAACACTTTCACTTCTTATATTTCAATACAGAGAGAACCCCAGAGCTTCTGATTGACAGGTACTGCTCTTTCACAGTTGCTCCAACTCGTGTGGTTTCATTTAATAACTGATCCATACACATGACGGACCCCTTCTCCTCAAAGATGCCAGACATTTCAAAGTGTTACCACTTGACTTGACTGAAGGCCTAGATGTATATATATATATATATATATATATATATATATATATACACACAAGTAACATCTGACTTACGACCTGTTTGACTTACGTCCACCCGACCACGGCCAGCATTTGCTTTTTTTTTTTTTTAATTCAATGTCTGGCACCACAGCATGTAGCAGCCCGGCAACAAGCCAATTGACAGAGTGACACATGCTCACAAAAGATGGACTGTTATATGTTTATGGTCAGTGCACCACATTTATACTCGACATGTAAGATATATTTTATAGTCTTTATCTCGGAAGTTACAAGAAATTTTTAGTTCATGGAGTTTGAACTCGAATGAGCAAGATATGGAGTCACAGATGGAACTATATGGGTCACTTTAGACAAACAATTCTCTTGGAACCACCAGGGCAAAAGTCAGGAAGCGAAAAGGAGCTTTGACTGGAATGAAAAGGCACTTGAGAGCACAGTTAGTGCAGCTGTTCCACTGCTTCAACAACAAGAGGTCCACCAGTCAGACAGGCCAGGTGCGGACCTTTGCCCTGAACAGAAACAAAGTACAGTCGTAGATGAAGAAAATATCAATTGTGTCAGAAAATTTGCAGTATTGCTATGAAAAAATCACACCCAAAAAGTGTGGTCGTAGGTCTTTGCAGCCATTAAACCTTTTCCCACGTGATTTTATGTACAGACACTCTGTTTCACATCACACACAGCAATGAACTAACTAGGAGCTTCTGACATAGTTGGTAAAAACTCATTGGGATTGCTGCAGCAACCGTACAGAGATGAGACAATGTCATGCTCATGTGTTTGTGAGTGGTGCAAAAGGTTTAAAGATGTGAGGATGTGGAGGACAAGTCAGACGTTCTGATTCAAGCCTGTCTCACTTGTGATCAACAGTCAAGTGATCCCCTGATCGCTACACGACGTCTGCCTGGCGAGGAAAGAAGGGACCCAGGACAAAGCCTTGCTGAACCTCAGCAGTAAATGGACATTGGGAGTTTCATATTTGTCAGATTTAGTGTGAGAGACGACAACAACAATGTACTTGATTATTCTGATTCATGATGTTAACCTCAAAAAGGTTGAGTGACTGGGTGTTGACTCTTGACACGTCTGAACGAAGGTCACGTTAATCATTATGGTGGTTCAATGTTCTTATTACGGTGATATAAATGCATAAACCTTTTATTGTTCAGATCATTGCAAGTGTCCGCAAAGACTAAAGACTGCTTCCTCCATTAATAGTTAATGAGAAGGAGGACACGTGATGTGGGAGGTAAAGTAAGGTGTCGCCGTCTGACCTCTTACATTTTCACAGACTTCGACTCAACATCATTTACACCAGGTAAGTTCAATGAATCACTATAAATATTCGTGTTTAAACATTGTTAATATTGATGTGAATATTAATGTGTTTAATCTACTTCAAATACTTGGTAAAAGACGAGACGACGACAGGTCAGTCTCAGCTGCATCTTGACATTCATTGTTGGTCTGTGTTGCTTCATTTCTGTTGTTGAGAGAATATGATGAACGATGTATTTATCTTGATTGAAGTGGGTCATTATTTAGAAGTGTCTGTGTCTTGAAAGGAGTCGGTTATACAAAGAAATAAATGGCTCTCACATTGACAATTCAGTTGTTAATGATCCTGGGAGTGAGTAACTCCAGAGACAATAATTCATGTCAATGTTTGCCTTGCTAAGTTAATGCTGGTTCTCTTGCTTGGCCAGCACTCTCCAAAGCTCTGTTTCTAACATCAGTGTTTGATGAAGTGTGATTGATTTTTATGAGTCTATTGATTTGACATGACATAATATTTTTATCATATTCATGTTTTTTTTTCCACGTTTGTCAACCAGGAGGAAACGTGTATAAATACATATAGTAAACTGCAAATTTCTGTGAAGAGCTCCTGCTTCCACTAACCAGAAGTTGACAAGCTTGTAAATTATGTTTAACTTATTTATCATTCCAATGAATATTACAGGCTAGTATTGAATTTGACCTTTGAACCTCAGTTTCAGGAGGCATCAGTCCAGATCATTGGTGTGCGGCTCGTAGCTGAGGTGAGGCACTGATGCAGCCAGATATACAGGACTTCAAATGTCAAAAATCTCATGCCAGCATTCTTCAAAACACACCAAACAAAATACCTGATAGCTAAGGTCGTAGTTTGCTGTCACTAGATTGTAGCACCAGCCGAGGTCAGTTTCTACAGTAGCACTGCGTACTGTTATGTGGCGGGCGCAGCTCATCAAGCCAATCAACTCTCAAGATGCCTTCAGGGTCCACAAAAAACAGAAACAAAAGCACAGCGAGCAATTGCCAGGTTTTGTACAGATATTTTGGTGGATTGTTGACCGTGCTTAGGGCAAAGTTAGTGACCTTTTGACAACACTGAGCGAAGGAGTCGCCTTGTAATGACGCTGCAGACCTACAAATCCACAGTTTGACATTTGACAACTCTCAGACTCCAAGACACAAGAACACTCACTCACCTCTCGACTCACAGTATGGGGTGAGGAGAAGGCAGAGATGACGCCATTGTCTGCCAGAAAAATAAAATAAATAAAATTAATTCAAAATAAAATTACTACAAAATAAAATGATTTTGGTGAAATTGATGACAAAATCATCAACATTTTCCACCTGCTACAAAAGTGTAACTGAAGTACATCGTCATCGCAGCAGGTAGTTAAGTTAGAGTGACGGTGAAGCCACATGACGATTCACAAACTCCCAACTGAAAGCTGAATAAGCGCCGCAAATGAAATGAAAATTGCTCTACTCCCTGTCACATAAAAAACAGAAACTAAGCTCAAATCGGCCACAAGAGGGTTGAACCCACGAAACTACAACAGGAACAGGACAAGTGGACACGGTCTCTTCCTCTTCCTCAGTTCACATGCTTGTCCTCATTCTTGTCATGGACGCCATAAAGTCCAGTTTCATTCATCCAAGAGGAGTTTGTTGGAACATGGCAAACTCACAGTAAACACTTCAGTGATGGCAGAGTTTCAGACCCAGAATGAGCCATTGAAAATGATCATTGATTGAGCATGAGTGAACCTCAGCCCTGCCTTTAAAACCAAACTTCATCCACAGAGCCACCATTGCACTGTTTCTAGGTGGCTTACCTGGACAACACTTAGCCTCTTGACACCACAAAGCTAAAGTGTCATTTTTCAACTGAATTACTTGAAACGTTGTTCTTACAAATGACTCCATATGTTTTGGTGACGTTTCATCTCGCTGACCCTGCAGACAGGAGCAAGATTTGGCCCCTTGAACACATTGTGATGCAAGAGTTTGATGTTTGAATCAAGCCCATGTTTGTTGCTGACTTTAGGTGGTCGCGGTTTGAAGGAAGCAGAGGAGGAGAACATGGCATCAGAAGACAAAGATGACGGTATGTTTCGTCAATATCATTCAATCCATGGATCAAAGTGAGTCAGAGTCAGAGATCAGTATGCTGAGCTTGTTATTGGGAGTGACTTGATGAGAAGATCAGCAAGCATCGTCACATCAGACCAATACAATGAAGCTCTCACTGTGCTCGTCGACTGACTGTTTTCCCAGCTGGCATTTTCCTTTTTCCACCAGTCCTCTGGCGCAGCTGTGATATGACACGGCTGGTTGGTCATTTACAAACACGATACGGAGTATTTCTAACGTCTGCTGCGTTCCGCTGCGATATACTGTTGGGAAACACAGCTCCAGTGTATCTTCCGATTGAGAGAACGCTCTGTTTACTCGTGAGAATGACTGCCAAAGAACCAACAAGTTATATCCAATAGTATTCGTTCCCTGACAGAGGAGTCTAATGCGGAGCTCTGGGTCCACAACTACACCTGACTTAGCCTGAGCTCAAGTGGTGCAGCGTGACAAAGACGTTCTCTGGCCCTGACCCTTTGAAATACATTGAATCCATCTAGGGGTGTAGTCATCGCTGATTGATCCTGGTGTCTTGAGGTCCGGGTGTTTTGTCAACTCCCCTTGGTTTGGAGCGGCGTTGATGAATTCTCTTGTTATTGTCAATTTTCTGTCCACTCTTCTGATTGGCTTGCTTCCGCTTGTTGACTGGCTCGTCCTGTATCTGCTTGGCTCTGTGGTCCATACTTCATCCTCCTCACCCATCGCTGTTCCCAGAGGTTCCTTATCTTCCACATTCCTTCACTTGGGGCAGGATACGTGCTCAGATGAGGCTGTCTGGACCGGTTATGGGTTGGTCCTCATACCAGGTGGTTCCTGCCTTTCATCATTCACTCTTCCATCCACAGCTGATATTAATCGTTCTGATTCCAAACAGGTGGATGCACAGTCAAAACATGGTCTTGTTTTAGTCTCTCTGACTGTGGGTGGTAGCCAGACGCCAGACGCCAGACACATAGAGGCGCTCATGGCTTTGCAGAGGGCCTGCCACACTTGGGAGGTAAACAGTGGCCCTCAGTCTGCGACAGTGTCATTGGGAAGTGTGTGAATTTCTTGAAAACATGCAGGACCATCAAGTCTATATTCTAAAGAGCAGAGGGGAGCTTTTCGGCAGTTTGTCCACTGATGGGTGACCGGTTACAAAGTCTAGCGAAATATATGACCAGGCCTGTCGTGGAGTGGCTGAAACACTGCATCCAAGTCATTGTATTCCGGGGAAAATGAGGAGAGACCAGGAGCAGGAAAAAGGCAGGAGTCACTTTCAACCAGCTGACGTAATGGCTGAATGGAGGCTGTGGGAGTGACAATATTTAATCCATGACAGGATGGACGAGAAAGCCCAATAAATTGGGGGATTGTGAAGCTTCAACCAAGGCAAGCCCAATCTGATAGGTGATGATGGCAAAGAAATGAATAGAAAGAGTGACTGGGGTGCTGATGCGAGACAATGGGTTCGAAACTGGAGCGTGACTCACCACTGTTCTGGGGAACAGCTTGGGACAGACATGACACTCTGAAGTCACGTGTCCTTCAAAGTCACAATACATACACAGAGCAAGATGGCGAGTCCTCTCGTCAATAGAGAGGCAGGCACCATTGATCTGAGTCAGCTTTGGAGCATTAGAAGGAGATTCAGAGAAAGGCTTCTGGGTGTGTGGTGCAATCATGACCAGACCGGATCTCACGACTGCGCTCTCTTCAATTCGATTGGATTGTTTGATCAGGTCATCAAAACTGTGAGGTTCATCTCCGGTCGAGAACTGGTCACGAATATCACCAAATATCACAGACATCAGGGCAGGTTCATTCCAGCCAGACTCACAAAACTGTGTACTGAACTGAGTGACAGAGGAGAGGCCTTAACAGAGACACAGGAGTCTGGAGGAGGCTGAATCACTTTACATTGCAACAGAATGTATATATGTGGCCTGCAACAGGAAAGTAATGCAATAAGGTCCAATACTAGCCGAAACAAAATTGACATGTCACTAATTAACTGTGGCAACAGTTAAAAAGTTATTACCTTATTAATTGTGAACAGGTGCTGCCCTCACCACACACGCCACTGTGTGGTTATACAGCCAGGGAACTTGCAAAGAAACTCCATACTCAAGGGACGCTTTTCTTGTTTTATGGAGGTTTCTTGTATGTCATAACTACAAATGTACAAATATAACACATGCAGTGTTCAACAACTTACGACCTTTTGTTCGACAAGTACTCGCAAAGTTTCCCAGGTTCAAACGAACATACATGCAGTCTGACCATGCAGCTTTCTACAGAGCTTTTCTATTGCAACGAAGATAACACAACATGGATTAACTATGGACAAACAGGAACACCTACTCTTCACACATATTCGAGCGACCCTTATTTAAGAAGATGTCTCACTCTAACAAACATGCTCATTGTTTTTAACATTTACAAAATGAACATACCACATTTATTGAAACTTATACACTTAATGAAATCTGAAACCTGAAGACATGGCACTGTTTGATGTGCACATTTTAATTTAATTTTTTTTTTTTTTTATTGCAACAGATCTCTTGAACGTTCTCTCCAAACTTGGACTGATGGAATACTATCCCAGCAAACTCACTCTGAGGACTCTCCTGGAGATCATGAACAGCAGCATTCATCAGAATGATGTTCCAACATGGAATCAAATTCCATTTCACTTTCTCACAACACTTTTCAAACTCAATGCTGAATGCAGGCGCTGCATGTCAGTAAAGAGAGGTTCTCACCAAGTTGATGTTCTGGGGTATTTAAATGATGATGACGACAACGATCAGGTCCCAGCAGACGACGATGTTCATCCTCTGGACCTCACAGTTGCTCTGTTCCTCTGTGCTGACAGCTGTTTGCAGCAGGAAATGGCCCTCAGAATGTCAATGTGTCAGTTTCCTCTTCCTCTCTTGTTACCACCCACTGAGAACAGCCAGTGCACACTCATGCTTTGGGCTCTGAGAGGAATCATAAAAGAGTGGCAGCCACATGGTTTGTCAGAGTCAAGAGGGTTCAAGGAGAACTACATCGTCCAGGAAGGAATTCCTCTCATTTCCTTTGTGAGGCTGAAAAACTGCTCCTTATCCAAATCTCAGATTTTAAATCAAGTCCTGAGTCGTGGCCAGCAGAATCACAACATGTTCATCCACAGAGAGATGAAGGGAGGAGCCCGTCAGAGGAAAATATCTGCTGGTCTGGTTGAGGTTGGTTGGTTCCTCCCCAGTGGAAGAGAAAATCTTGATGTTTTCTCCAATCCAGTTGCATTTGCAAACCTGCGAGGAGACATCTCAGAGTCCCAAACACAATTCACTTTCCTCATGGAGGTGTCCACTGCTGTGTTTGTTTTCCTGGACAGAATGGAAGAGGCTGAAAACCAAACTCTCAGATCAGTGGGAAATCTAAAATCCAAAATGTTCCTCGTGGTGAATCGCACTAACAGTCGTGAAAACAAAAAGTCAGTCAAGAACACTATGGAAGAACTGGAATTGTCAAAAAACAACGTCTTAATTAAAGATTCTGGAGTTAACACAGTTGAGTTCTCAGATGAACTCTGTTCCACCATCAAAACTTTGCTTTCTGAGGTGAACCACACCATCAGTCTTGAGAACATGCGTGACACTGCCGTTAGCTTAGGTCTGTCTGTGGATGAAAAACAAACTATTGACCAAAAAGACACAGCAGAGAAGATCTTTGGTGACGTTCGAAGTATTCCAGAGTTCAAGAATCAACAACTTCCTCTTCAAGGAAAAGAGTGGAAATCACTCGCTCGATTAGAAAGAGAGGAATGTCGCATCAAAGTTAAAGCTGATGTTGGAATTGAACATCATAAATCTAAGATCAGAGCAGAAAAACAGAAGCTGCAGAAAGCACAAGCAAGAAAAAAGCTCTCCAGTGGAGTCACCATGTTCATTGAAACATTATTATCCAGTGATAAAGAACAAAGAGACTGTTTTCTGAGATGGATGCAGTTCTTGTTCAACACTCATTCACTACACGTGCTAACTGAGCTACGGCAACAGTTCAAAGAGCAACGCAACAGAAAAGATGCAGCAGTTGTTGCAGAGCTGGATCAGAAGTTAGTTGACAGTTCATTGGGACTGGAGCATTACATGAGAGAAATGGGGCTGATTTTTGAGTTCTCCTCGCCTCTCCAAAACCTTGAGAAGCTTCCAGGCCTGGCTGCAGACCTGCTGCTGGATGGTTATCCATTAGAGCTCCTGGATGGAGAAGCCTCCAACATCCCTCAGAGATGGATCTCACATGTGCTGATGGAACTGCACCAGAAGGTTGGAGGGAGAAGCCGACTGTTGGTGCTGACTGTGTTGGGAGTTCAAAGTTCAGGGAAGTCCACACTTCTGAACACCATGTTTGGAGTTAGATTTCCTGTCAGCAGTGGGCGCTGCACCAGAGGAGCCTACATGCTCTTTCTGAAGGTTGGAGAGGACATGCAATGTGGCTTTGACTTCATCCTTCTTATCGACACAGAGGGTCTGAAATCTCCTGAGTTAGCTCAGCTTGATGACAGTTATGAGCACGACAACCAACTGGCAACCTTTGTCATCGGCCTGAGTGACATCACCATCATCAACATTGCCATGGAGAACGCTACTGAGATGAAAGACATTCTGCAGATCGCTGTTCACGCCTTCTTGAGGATGAAACATATTGGAAAAAAGCCCATTTGTCATTTTGTGCACCAGAATGTAGCAGGTGTTTCAGCTCATGGAAAGAACACAGATGGAAAAAAACGTTTGTTGGATCATCTGAATGAAATGACTCAGCTTGCTGCTGAAATGGAGAAGAAGCCTTCTGTTCAGGCCTTCACTGATGTGCTGGATTACAACGTGGACACCAACAACTGGTACATCCCAGGACTCTGGCATGGAACCCCACCAATGGCACCTGTCAACACAGGTTACAGTGAAACTGTGGCAGATTTCAAGAACAAGCTTCTGGAGAGTGTTAAACACAACCAGGACAGAGAACTCTCAACAATCCCAGAGTTCATTGAATGGATCACAAGTCTGTGGAGAGCAGTGAAATATGAAGACTTCATCTTCAGCTTCAGAAACACCCTGGTGGCTCAGGCCTATGACGACCTGTCTAAAGAGTTCAGCCAGTGGGAATGGGAGTTCAGGAAAGAGATTCTCTCCCAGAGTGGAGAGGCAGAGTTAGAAATCCAAAATGCTGATCATGACTCAGACTTGTCTGCTTTAGTGAGGTCAAAGAAATCAGAGCTCATCGACAGCATTAAATCACAAGAGACCAAGATGAGAGAGAAGCTAAATGGCTACTACAAAAGAAAAGACCGACGTGTGAAACTGATTGAAAAATACAAGTCTGACTTCTCGAACAGCATCACAAGTCTTTCAAATGAGATCAAGTCTGAAGTTAACACAAACCTAGACTCTGCACTGGAGCGGAAGAAGGCATCCATTAAAGTTCAAAACATTCAGGGTGAATCCAGGAAGATGATGGAGCAGGAGGTGATGAAGCTTCTGTCAGACGTTCGTAATCACACAATGTCTGATGAAGAAGTGAGGACTGAGTTTGATAAAATGTGGACTTCAGCAACTGAAAATGTGCCTCAACAGAAGGAAAGGAACATTTCTGATCATGTTCTTTACCAACTGAAGGAAAATCTTTCACATCAGAATGTGAATGAACTATTCTTTCATGTTGGAGATCTGAGTCAACATGGTCGAGGCCAGTTCCAGGTCAGAATGGAGCACGCAGGCTCATACTGGAAGAAATTTAAAATGATTGCGAGCGATAAGCCCCGGGTGTTTACAAATAAGGTGATTGAGCGTTCAGAAAAGTTCATTGCTGATAAATCCCAAACAAATCAGGACTACAGTGATTTATTCATCAGAGAGCTGCTGCAGGAAGTTGATCAATCTCTTGAAGTGAGTTACAAACGTCACAAGACAAACAAACAGTTTGGATTTGAGCTGAAACTTCATATTTGTGGAATCGCTGCGAGGAAGTTCCAACAGATGCACAAGAGATTCTTGTCCGATACTGATCCAAGATTGCAGCTGGAAAAGCAGAAGGAGCAGTGGTTTCAGGACTTCCTGGACTTGTACAGAGAGAGGGACGACTGCCAGCGCAAAGCAGAGTACTTTGTCACCCTTTGTATCAAACCAGCTGTGGAGGATTACATCAACAGGTCACTGGGAATCAACATTGTGGATGAGGTTCTGACAAGTTCACACTCCGCAGTGTTCAGCTCTCGCTCCTTCTTCCAGTACAGCATCCTGAAAGAGTTGCTCCTGCAGGATGACTTCAAGGCTTTGGTCAAGTACTGTTTAAAATATGAAAGGTTTGTCAAGGATTGGATACGTCAGCATGTTTCACAGAAGCTGCAACAGAATCAGACTCTTCTTAAACTGAAGAGTAATATGCTTCACATAATTGTTGAGAAGATCAGAAGAGTGATAGAAGAGGCAGTGAGAAACTCACCAGATGACAATGAAAACATCACAGAGCTTGTTGATGGGATCCGCAGGAGTCTGATCAAAGACGTCTCAATATCTGCGGAGGCTGTCAGACGAATCTTGTTCCACATCAAAAGCACAAGTCATCAGTTTGGAAAGATGGTTTTAGAGTTCCTTAGTAAGATGACAGAATCCTTCCACAATGATTTCTTAAAACTTGAGGACGTCACAGAAACTCTGAACCAACTTCCTGTCAAACCAGAAGATGAGCTGTTCAAGAGGGTCTTTGGTTGTGGCCACCAATGTCCGTTTTGTAAAGTTCCCTGTGAGGCAGGAGGCAAAGGACACGAGAAGCACCATGCTTCCATCCATCGACCTCAAGCTTTTGGAAGATACCGTGACGAAGAGAGTAAAAAATTAACGGAAAACTTATGTACAACATGTGTTGCTGGCAACTGGAGTTTTAGCTCAGAAGAGACCAAACACGAGTTTGTCCCTTACACACAATATGCAGAGTATTATCCAGACTGGAACATCCCACCAGATGCCAGCATACAAGCATCTGACTATTGGAAGCATCTTCTTGTCAAATACAACCAACAACTGGCTCAAGAGTTCAAAGCCAAACCAGCCAAGATTCCAAAACTCTGGAAAGAAATCACAGAGGAAAAAGCTCTGAAGGGCCTGAGAGAGGCCTTCAACATCTGTGAACAAGACTCTTAGTCCCCTGGAAAACTACTGTCTCATTTACTTAGACAAACAGTCCGACATGGAGGGATGAAGACAAACTGAAAGCTCTGTGGAAAACACGTCCTGATGAGCTCTTCTAGGTGTGACAGTTGATGATGTCATGAAAATGTTTCCTGCTTGTCTCCTTCATGAGTGGAGGAGAAGAAATGCATGTTTTCTTTCTCTGCTACTTCTAAGGCTCATGTGTTTGTTGTTCAACCAACATCCATGATGACAGTCCAAGAGGCAGTAAAGTCTGAGCTCTCAGAGCTGCGTTGTCGACTATATACACCTTTGAATTGTCTGTTTTATTTGGGTTCTCACGCTGTGTCTGTGGACAAATGGTGTGACTTTGCTTCATCAAGAGAGTCATTGATATGTGTGTTCATGCAACCATTCCTCATTAAAATACATTTAAAATCCTAACAGTTCCATCTTTGATTTAGGTCAAAATATATGAACACATTAAATATATGAATGATCCGAGGGAATTAATTGTTATGGAAGTGACTCGGCAAGGAGCCAAATGCAGGAGACGTGAGTTCCAAGGGTTTATTCCAGATCACGATGAACCAAAGGAGTGGAGGAAAACAAACTAAGCAAAATACTCGGGCACAGGGCAAAAAAAACAAAAAAAACAAACAAAATAATGCACATCCTGCAAGCTTAAACCTTAGCTTTAGATGGACACGGGCTGAACTGGACTGGGGCTGCAACACCCTCCAGCCCCTCCCGAAGTTTGTGGAGGTCCAATCAAGAGGACACTGTCAAGAGAAAAAGAACAAATAGGAAACCGGAAAAGACTGCACAAAAATAAAAGACTAGTGGAGGTGGAGCACCACAAGAGGAGCGCAACGTAAGAAACTTAAATCAACAATAATCCAAAGAAAGGTGCTTCATTCAGAAGTGGAACAAACTAGAGTTGAGTTGGATCGACTCGACATAACACAGACTTGACAGCAAGACGGTACACATGGACAATGGAGTTACGGGATTAGGGGTAGACGCAGACAAGATGCACACAGGAAGACAAGACACAACCCCACCTGAATAAAACAGGAGGTGGACAAGATTGTACCAATTCAGATTAACCAACCCTGCGTAAACATAATGAAACCGAAAAGAACATTAATCATCTCAAATAGCTTCATCCATCTCTTTATCTGAAGTCAGGACCAGTGGTGTTTCGATGTGAGTATAACCCACGAACAAGACTGACTGGAGAGAAGTCAATAATGAAACAGAAGAGGATGATATAAAGATATGAAATGGAACTCACTCTCTCAGTATCACACAATATCTGAGCACAAGACTGAGACCAGTGGAAGAACATTCTGGAAAACTCCTTTTAACTCATGTTTAGTGTCTTAAGATGTCAGCTGGTGCAGTAGAGGAGGATGAGGAGAACGGGGGGAGGTTAGGATCCAGAGGCTGGAGGGGGCTGGTGTGCAGGCAGGAGCCATGATCATGATGGCAAAGATCTACAAGGTCCAGGACTGAACAGCTCACTTGTTCCAATCAACTCCCTATAGCACTGTCCTTGGTCCCTTGGTGTGAGTCTATCATATTGCCTCCTGAGAGTCAAATATGGCTTCATAAAATGTTCAGTTGTGCTTGTGTGTTACAACACCTGAAACAGATATGATGTCTGGGCCTCCTCGCTGAGACTGTTGCCCCCTGGACCAGAACACAGAATTAGGGAAACTTATATGGTATTGAGCTGAAACATTAAAGTAGACACCATTAGAGTCAAAGCACAACATTATAGTTTTATTATTCTTCCTTTTCTCACATGAATACATCAGTTATTCATTCTAGGTTGCTTTAAAATCTAACAACATGCAGTTAATCCTGAAGCCAAACATCTCACATAGAAATCTGAGAAGACTTTAATACAATTCCTGCATGCGTTCAAAAATAATATATTTTAGAGAGAAACAACCGTTATGATGCTGCTTCCACGAGAGGGCGCCGTCGCCAGCGCGACTCCACACAAACATGATGAATGCGGAGCAGTGAAAGGCCTGATGGCGACATGGTTCAAAAACAACCTGGCAAACTCCCAGAACACTGAGGTGAGCAGCCACAGCTGCAGGAGACTGGTTCTGGGGAGGAGCGCAGCTGTCTGGCGACCTGTGCAGGATTTTGCCCTGCCGTGATCCTGCAGCTGCGCAGGTGTCTGAGGACAACAGCGAAGAGGAAAGACGCTAGTTTTTTCTGAACTAACTGAAGACCACCAGACTATTCGTTGATCATTTTCTGGATATGTGCTTCACTGATGAAAGTCTTCTGGAAACATAACACTCGTTCATGTTTACTTTGGCTGTGAAACGCCACATTCTGTTACAGCCATCATCAGTTAACATCTGAGGTGACGACGACTCGTCGTGTAAAGAACTGTGGTGTAAAGAAACTGGAGATTTTCCACGAATAACACGTCAATGATGTTTTTATACGTTTTGAGATGAAATCTCACTTGATCATCACTGAAAAGAAGTTATTTTCCTGATGGCGTGGCGGTTCGTTTCAGCCGTGGTGGTGTGCCACGCTCCTTTATATGTATCGGAAAACCTGTCGCGCAAATATGACAACTACTTTCACAATGACAATCCTTTCAACAGAGTTAGCGTTCATAATCGACTGAAGTAGAAAATTAAAATTCCATCATTCAAACAGTAAAATACGTATAATATGTGTCTCAATATATTATTAAATATATTATATATTAAATTAGGTTTAAATTGGTTGTTGGCACAACAAAATTAGAAAATTCCCATGATGCAGTTCTGATGTTGCTCCATGGGGTTTCCCACGTCACATAGCAAGGCCCTGTGTTCCCGCAGGGTTAGCAGTGTGGTCACAGGCGTGGAGCTTCATGGTGAAAGTGTGGGACATAGCTGTGATTTTGGAGGAGACCACTGTCCTGGAGGATGTGCCAGATCTTCCATCAGCACTTGGATACCTTTTTGGAGTGCTGTACGCTCCTGATATCTCATATCCAAAGGCCCTCAAGAACACCTTTGAGACATTTCAACATGTCTTCAGGGAAATTTGTTGGTACACAGTGTGCACGGTGGCTGCAGAGGAAACTCCTTCTTTCAACCAAAGGAGTTGGCAAATTGTATCTGTTCTTCTCAATCGTTCCACCGAGAAATGCTCCGATGACCGAGCTGGCTGTACCACGTGACCGGTTCAGGAAGTGGATCGAGCAGTTCAATTCCAGATTTCAGCAGCGCAAAACGCAATGGAGGTTCCCTGTTTTGTGAGCAGCTTTGTATCGATTATCAATTACTGTTGTCATGGAACCATCGAGAGAGTTTTCCTTGGTTTGGGAAGACTTCGATCTTATCTCTGCCAACAAGGTCAGTACGATGGATTACAGATCTAGTGGGGGAGATTCTGTCAAAGAAAAGAAACGGGCTCAGTCCAAAAACAGTTGAAAAAAAATCTATTTTTGAATGTGAATGGCGAGAGTCGTAATTCATCCTTTCAGTCATGGTCTGAACATTTAACATTACCTAAATAGCCATTCAAATTACTTAACTACTACAACACTTTTCTATTGCTTTACCTAAATTAAACACTAATATTTACGCCACAAGTTCACTACCCACAGTCCTCACCCAGGTCGCTACACTCCTTTAAACACGATAAATTCCACAAAGCAAAGCGACTGACATGTCATTAATGAACTGACGAACGAACGAAATGACCATGGACCAAGGACCATGCCAGTGTGGGACTTTACAAGTGCAACAATGAGAAACAATCTTACAGTACAATCTTACAAAACAGTAGAAGCTTTTGCACACTGGCTCATCATATTCTTTTATTTTGTAATCTTTACTCTGCCATGTGATTGGTGCCTACGTACCTGTGGTGGTTAACAACTAAGCAGATGGTTTTCTTTCAAATCGTGTTTTCTATTGAAGTGGACACTTACATAGCCATAATGGTAAATTGATGTCATGTTGGCACACTTTTTTTATTTAAATATTCAGTGTTGTATATTATTAAGCACATGTGCTTTTCTCGACGGTTTTCTTGCTCAGCAAAATAAAAGTGTTGAAATGCTGATTTAGAATTTTGTATATATTTGAATTCAGGTAAGTAAAATATATTATGCAGTTAATTGGTACAACAATGTAATGTCACTTGAGAAAAAGAAAGAAAACGTGGACTCAGTTAAGAAATCTTACTTGCAAAGGTTTGCCTTGAAAATGTAAGTTATCTCAATTTATATTTTTTACAGTGTACGCACATCCATCCTCACACAGAGTAGCGCTCAGTTGGCAACAACCTTTCAGCTCCTTCTGCTGCTCTGTCGTGATAGTGAGCAGCAGACGATCCTTCTGCACGAACAAGACTTGCTGGGGACATCAACGTCAATTCACACCCTCAAACACCTACTTTGTCAAACAAGAGTTTCATTTCATACAATTGCCTTGCCGGTGTCGATGGGGCATAAAGCAAATGTCCACCGAGCTGTGTCTCTGTTTCTCCTGTCAGGGTTAGTAAGTAAATAGTTAAGTAAGTAAGTCCTTAGGTTCAGTAAGAATTCACACTAGTAAACCGTGGCGGCTGGTCAGCAGAGGTCACCGCCGCTCACTGAAGTATGTTGAAGCCATTAGTAAGTCAATATGTTCAGAAGCGCAAATATCAAATATTTCATATATTATTATACTGATTACTATATTGTTCATTAGTGTGCCACATGATCATCAATGTATCTCCACCTCAGGGTGCAGAAATCATTACTCTTGACTGTCATCAAAGCTCTAAACAGGATGATGATGCACACGGTCGGCACCCAGAACGGAGTAGGATTTACATATCACCACTTGTTGACCTAGATTTCCCATCCTCCTTCAGTCTTGTTTGAAAGAATTTGGGCTGACAAAACATATGAAAACCTGCAGTGGATCTTTGACTTGTTTGCTTTGTGGAAAATGTTTTGAAAGTGGTGGAATTCACATGACCATTCACACGCAAGAAAAACCTGTCAGCTGTTGCCAATGTGGTAAATGCTTTACGCAAAAAGAACCTGAAGTGATACATGTGATTTCACACTGGAGAAAAACCGTTCACCTGCTTTCAATGTGGTTGGTGTTTTGCATGCCAGATAGACCTCAAGGAACACATAATGCCTCACTCAGGAGGAAAATCGTTCAATGTGGTAAGTGTTTTAGATGGATACAGCAGTTGGAAGAACACATGAGAATTCACACTGGAGATAAGCCTTACAGTTGCACTGACTGTGGTTATAGTTTTAAACACCAGTCAAAGATCACATGAGAGTGCACACTGAAGAAAAAACCTTTCCGCTGCACTGAGTGTGGTGAATGTTTTGCATGGAGAAACGGTCTGAATTGAGACATCAGAATTCATGATGGAGAAAAACCCTTCATCTGCTCTCTGTGTGGGAAATGTTTTACACTGAAGAAAACCTTGCAGGAACACGCACGGATTCACACAGGAGAAAAGCCTCACGCTTTTATCTGTTCTCAGTGTGGTAAATGTTTTTCACAGAAAAAGACACAGCGAGATCAAATGAAAATGGTGAAAAACATTTCCGCTGCTCACAGTGTGGTATATGTTTTACCCAGAGTGGGCAACTGAGGACACACATGAGAGTGCACGCAGGAGAAAAACCTTTCATCTGCCACCAATGTGGTAATGCTTTTGCACAGAGAGGGACACTGAAGAGACACATGAGAGTGCACGCAGGAGAAAAACCTTTCATCTGCCACCAATGTGGTAATGCTTTTGCACAGAGAGGGACACTGAAGAGACACATGAGAGTGCACGCAGGAGAAAAACCTTTCATCTGCCACCAATGTGGTAATGCTTTTGCACAGAGAGGGCAACTCACAAGACACATGAAAATTCACAGTACAGAAAAAAAGCCTCTGCACAGGGCATTGCCAGCATAACGGAGATGGACAAACAAGTGGCATGAAAGGCTCTGAAAAGGCTCTTGTTTGGATTGATGGTGCTTCATTTAATTTAAATTGAATATGTGTCAACATGAATTTGAGTTTTAGAACGTATGATTTGAGGAAAAGAGCCACAGATGTGACTCTTCGTTGTATTGTGACATTTTTACAGTTGGACAGCAAGAACAGAACACATGTCTAACTGATCTAGAGCCTTCTGTTTACATTGTTAGCTTGAGGCTAATTAGATGATGTATCATTTACATTAATGCACGGCCTTCCCTGAAAGGAATCGTTACAATCAATTTAATATGAAAGAAATAGTCCTCACGTTTTTCCTGTTGGTGTTGCAAGTGCAAATTAGAGCTAAAGAAAGGTAAAAATAAAATAAAGAGAAGAGCAGCTGCTCAATCAGTGAACATAAAACATGAAGGAATCAAACAAGTGATAGGTTTGAATTTACTGAGAATATTGCAAATAAATGCAAATAAACAGTGAGAAAGATTTGTTGTGCTTGCGCCGACTGACAGAAGCGAGTGGCGACTTTTACCGAGGGTCTTGTTGTGCCTGGTCCTTCATTTTAATCCTTGGTTTTCTGCTAAACAAGCTGTGTCTGTCGCGTCCGGTGCATGTGACCTCAGTACATACTTTGTTGCCGTATTCAAGATAAAGTGTAATAGCACATCCACGCACGATTATTGTTTTTTTTTTTCAGTCAAATTGATGCACTTTAAGTCTTTCCCGTTATATATTACTTTCTTTTTGTTTTCTTTAATGCTAACAAGGATACAATGTTATGCAGTGGTGTACCTATAATAATTTAAGAGACAAATGATACTATTTACAGAGGCGGCAGAGAGAGTTGGGGGGGTGCGAAAAGTTTACTCCTTCCTGGGGGGCGGGCGCAACAGAAAATAATTGACAAGCACTGCAATACTGGAACTGTGTTTATCATGATCACCATTGTTTTTTGTGCATGTCACTGCAGTAAAAACAAAACAAGAAGGAACAATCAAGTCTTGAAAACACTTAAAGTAACTTCAAGTATGTTCATTGCGGTGCGTCACGCGTTTTCATCGGCCAGTCTCGGGCACCCGCCTGGGTGTTCCTGGCAGATCTCCGTCACACCAAGGCACATGTTGTGTAGAAAACACGCCGCCAGTATGATCATCACAGCCGCATCCATTCGGGTGTTCTGCAGATCACGAAGCCGCCTCCACTTGCACTTCATCCTTCCGAACGCCTGCTCCACGACCGTCCTCCCACAGTGGATCCTGGCGTTCTGCCACTCGTCTGCCTCTGTGAGTGGCGCTTCCTCACACTTTGGAGAAATGACAAACGGGAATGCATGTCCAGTGTAGGCACTGTCCCCCAGCAAGCTGTGGCCACCCATCTTCTCCTGCCATGTTGTGTAGAAGTCAGAGGCCCTCAGCATCCTGGCATCACAGACCTTGCCCGGGGGGCCCGCAAAAATGTCAGTGAATCGACCCTTCTCATCCACAATCCCCTGTAGGAGGACAGAATAGAAGGACTTGTGGTTCATGTAGTCTCCTCCTCTTCTCGGTGGCCTTTGAATCCTGATGTGGCATCCATCGATCGCACCGATGACGCCCTTGATGCCACAGAGGCGGCGGAAGGCAGCGGCAGATGCGGCTTTCTCATCTGCGTTCGGCCACGAGACAAAGGCTGTTCCTATCGTGGACATGATGTTGAGCACTTGCAGGACGACCCTGTGTGCTGAGGACTGCGACACATCAAACCTCTGGGATATCTGCCGAAAGCTGTCCTGGTTGGCCATGAACCACAGGAACATCAGCACCTTCTTCATCGCAGGAACCGCTGGTAGACCATGAGAGTGCTGCTTTTCAAGACCGTTGTCCCGTAGCTTGGCTGCGAGATACTCAAACTGTGGCTTGGTGACATGAAAACGGTGCACAAAAGTGTGATCATCCATGTTCAGCATCATCTCCCACTCTGGTTCAGACTTCAGCTGCAGCACAGCAACGATCCTAGTCCAGGGACACAACAGCACTGTCAGCCAAGAACACGCCCCCTTTCACCGCTCTGCTTCTAAAATGATCAATTCTCCCTGATACATTTCGTTTCAGCAAATCCATCTCAAGTAGAGACTGATAAACAGCAACTCAACACCGACCCATCGTGAAAAAGTCAAAGGAATTAAGTACAGAGAAAGACCGACTCTGCTGTCAATCATACACTGTAATGTAATGTAGCAACTTTGCAGACACTTTACTCAAATCCCATCGTTATCTCGTGACTAAAACACATTTTACAACAATAAAATACGGCGAAAGAAACACGTACCTTCTGCGTCTCTGCGCTTCCTCTTCCTCTGGCGCGTTGGAAAGTTGCAGAAGCGACGCATATTTGTCCAGAAGTTGTTTATATTCGGACAAAGCGAGCGCGAGCACAGCTTTCGTGGATGTCGCCATCTTGTTCTCCGACCCGCTGGACTCGGTTGTGACGTCACGCACAGCCGCGACTTCCCACTTTGGGTGTAAAAGAAGGTCGCCACTGTTTTCTTCCAGCCTGTTCCTACAACGAAGCTCCAGACTTGTTTGCTTCAATATCTCGGTCGGCAGCGCCACGGTTAATATGCGCGTGTTGTGTTTCCATGCCACACGTTCTGTTGAGACTTTCGATCCGCAACAGACTTGTGCGTCTCCAGAGTGAGTGTGTGTTTATGTGCGCTCTCTGCTCCAACCCCAACAGGCCTCTCCTCCCATCTCGTCCACATCGCAACAATACGGCAGCAGATCAGTCGCTCCAAGGAACCTCGCAACTCGGAAACGCTCGGGCAAAGAGGGCGAAAGTCATTCAAGCGGAAATTCATTTTATTTTATTCTAATATATCAATGAATTATTTTGATTCCAGCCAAACATATGGTCTAATGAATGAAGTAAGTATTGCTATTTACAGAGTAAATTCACAAGGAAGTAGCATAACAAAGCATTTCACTTTAAATAGTATGTAAGTAAACAAATATTTAAATAAAAAAGGCACGTATTAAATGTTTACATTTTTTCTCCTTCACCTATGGGGAGAATATTATGGAATATTGTTCCGCGTTTGATCAAAAGTTTAACTTTAACATTTGATATTTTGACGTTTATCCACCCATCTCCTATGGATAACTGGACAGGCATGTGTCCATCGAAGGAGGACCAGTCTCTTTTTTTTTTCTTCTTTGTTTTAAACCAAGTGTATGGTTTTGAATCAGACAGAACACAACGTCCCTGTTTACAGACAGTTAGCAAGAGTTGCTCGCGTCAGTGTTGAGAACCAGTCGGGCCTGGACTATTTATGATGGAAACTTTAGTGATAGTCTGAGAAGGAAAATGTCTTTTTTTAAATCCATTGACACACTATGTACAAATGGCAACAGTTCACTTGAAAGCAAAACTGTGAGTTTTTATTCATGAGATGAATTGGATTTTGCATTGATTTGACTTACCTCCCTGGGAACCATCTCTTATCGTGGAAGGGAGATCTGTGCTGCTGTGCTGTTCCTCGCAGGGTCTCCCATGGGAAGATGTACCGGGTGAGGGGAGAGACAAAGGCCAAAACAACACATCCAAGTCAGAACTAAGGATATTATCCTGGCTTTAAACAAGGATGCCTTTGGTGGTGTTGGCCGGCAGGACAGCAATGGGGAGAGGAGGACAGGATAAAGAGGGGATGAGAGTGTAAGAACACTAGCTGTAGAGATCATGACTGGAAAGGGTTGGGAGTTGTCTGATTTGATGTTGACAAGGAAACCGAATGGAAAGAAAGCAAGGCTAGAAACGATGATGTGGAAGTGACGCAGCAGTCAGACAGGCTCATTACAAGCTTGAGGCTGGACACTGCAGGAAGACTGGTGCTTCGGAAAGTAGCTGTGTCACATGGAGAAAAGAAGTGCAGTGACACAATAACCATCCCAACATTGTTGGAGGATGACAGAAGCACAGAGGTCAGACTGAGTTGCACGGCGACTTGCTGGATCTATAGAAAGCCTCTGACAGAGCTCCGAGAGAGCAACTGTGGTGCAGTTTGAGGAGGTGCAGGGCATCAGAGAAGTATGTGAGGGTTGTACTGGACACGTTAGAGGACAGGGAGACAGCAGTGAGGGGTGCTGCAGGAGTGACCAAGGACTTCAAGGTGTGAGTAGGAGTCTTGTTGAATGATGGATAAAGCCAGAAAAGAGCCTCCATGGACCAGGATGTTCAGACAATATAGACGTACTCAGTGAGAGTACAGAGGAGTTGGAGAAGAACCCGAGAAGATAACTGTATGGACAATTTATGCATATGAAAACTTCACTTGAGTATAGTTTTACAGAAACGGAAAGAAATGACAAATATATGGGTTATTTTATTTACTTCAATAACAATTTTGCAACCAAAGTATAATAGCAACAGGTGTCCTGCCAAAAATATATTATTCAAACAAATAGAAGCTGAAAGGTTTCACCATGTTTAAAAAGAACCCATGACAGTACTTTCAAAATGTGAAATTTATACTGACACATTACAAATCAGATGTGTGGTCTGTCGGACACATCCGGTGTATACTGTATTCATGAAGTACTCAAGACTTAACAACCTGCTTTGAAGAACTGCCTCTTGGGGACACTTACAAAATGAATATCCACAACTCCAGAAGAAAAAAAAAGTTTTTGGACACAATCTCAAATATTGTCATGAATAGTTCTGGAGGACAATATATATATATATATATATATATATATATATATATATATATATATATATATATATATATATATATATATATATATATATATAGTGTCTCAAAAGGTGTGGGCTGTATATATTATTATATATACAAATAAACATGCTGTTTTGTTTGGTTATTGTCTATTGATATAACACTAAACCCTTGACAGCTTCATTATATCAGGCATGAACACTGACAGGATCAAAGTCAACTAATAACAAAACTGAATAAAAAATAAATAAACCATGACAAAATCCAATTAACATTTAGTAGTCATGTGATTAGCACACAGTAGAACGCATGGCGTGTCCAAAAACTCTCTTCCACTACTGGATAACAGAAAAAAATTGCCAAAGTAAACACGTATTCTGGTGTACAACAAAATGTAACCAATTTTCAATTGAAAAACAACTAAGACTTGATGAGCAATTTCATTAAAGAACTAAGACGTCATGATTCGACTGCTTCCATAAAGCAATGAGATGCAAACATGCATTTTAAAAGTTCCATTTACTCAAACTTGATCATTGAGAAGAGATGAAAGGTTCAACGTCTGCATGATTTTTTGCATGTTTTTTCAGTTGGTGTAACCAAGAAAAGCACATGCCACACTCAGAGCAGATGAATGGCTTTTCTCCAGTGTGGGTTCTGAGGTGACTTCTCAGGCTGCCTTTCTGAGAAAAACATTTACCACACTGAGAGCAGCTGAAAGGTTTTTCCCCAGTGTGCGTTCTCATGTGTAATTCCAGTTTTTGTTTGCAAGTAAAACACATGCCACACTGAGAGCAGCTGAACGGCTTTTCTCCAGTGTGAATCCTCATATGGAGCTTAAGATGATCGCTCCGCGTGAAACGCTTGCCACACTCAGAGCAGATGAAAGGTTTTTTTCCACTGTGGGTTCTCATGTGGGAGTTCAAATAAACATTGCTTTTAAAACTCTTACCACACTGAGCGCAACTGAACGGTGTTTCGCCAGAGTGATTTCTCATGTGTATTTCCAGTTGTTGTATCCAAGGAAAGCACTTGCCACATTGAGAGCAGATGAAGGGTTTCTCTCCAGTATGAATTCTCATGTGGACCTTCAGGTTTCCTTTCGTCGTAAAACATTTACCACAATGAGAGCAGCTGAAAGGTTTTTCTCCTGTGTGTATCCTCATGTGCGTGGTCAGATTTACCCTGTATTCAAAACATTTCCCACAAACAGAACAACCAAAAGATTTTCTACGGCAGGCTTTTATGTGCTTTGTAAGTTTAGCCTTTGAAAAATATTTCCTCCCACATTCAGTGCAGTTGAGCGATTTGTGATCACCATCGTTGGCCTTCTCAATGATATGGTCTCTTGATTTTTTCACAGAGTTTGATCGAGACCGAGAGTTACTGGTCTCTCCCCAGTCTTCACTGTCATCGGTGTCTGATTCAGAAGACGGGGAACTCTGTTGGTCAGGCTGGTCCGGTGAATCCAAGTCGCTGGCTGGTTCTGCCACAGTTCCTCCACAGTTGTCTCCTTCAGCCTCTGTTTTTATTTGTTCAGTCAAGATGCTGGTTGCTTCATGATCATCGTCATTGTCATCTTCCCCCTTCACACCCGCAGGAGTGAGGGAGATCTGGGTGGCCTCTTCTTTGATTTGGTCTAGATCTTCTTCTTCTGGTTCTTCTTTAATGAGAGGAGGTTCTTGTCCCTCCTGATCCAGACTGGAGCTGCACTCCTGCTGCTCAGTAGCATCTTCTTCTTCTTTCATCACCAGCAGCTGCTGGACACCTGCAGGGACACACACGCCTCAGTCACTCAACAATTCAAATATTTATGAATCATTGTCGATATTGTCTGTTATTGTGGATGACCTGACAAAATATATGGGTACACAACAATAGATTAAGCTCTCGCTTATCCGGGACCGAGTCACAGAGGCAACAGTCTGTGCAGGGATGCCCAGACTTCCCTGTCTCCACACACCTCCACCAGCTCTTCTGGGGGGACCGCGAGGTGTTCCATAGCCACATAAGAGACCTAGTCTCTCCAACCCGTCCTAGATCTTCCCCGGGTCCTCCTCTCCAGGGAGGCATCCGAAACACACGGCAGAGCCATCTCAGCTGACTCCCTTCCATGTGGAAGAGCAGATGCATTCAGTTTACACTGAAAAGGAAATTACGACTCAAGCTTCTTAACTGAGCCAGACTGGCGACATTATGGTCTGGTCCCCGTTTCCTCTTGGTAATGAAGAAGTCTGGAATAAATAAAACCACTGTTATAAATACCTGAAGAGTATATCCAGGTTAACCAACTGCCCTGATGTTGTTATTCTAGTCAGTCACCAAAATGAATCGTTGACAGGGCTCATAAAATTATGGCAACATCCATAGGTGACAGAATGTGGTTACTCACTGTTGAGTCATTTACAGCAATACAGATTTTTTTTTTTGGATTCAGTTCGTTGATGGATGGCAGTCCTGTTTTCATAACAATGAACTTTTAATTTCATACCAAAAACTGTATTTTTTCAGTCTACTGTATTACACAGTACATTTTTTACTATTTTGATGAAGAAAATGGTGAAGTGTGAAGACTGAGTCTGTGTGAGTTTCTCCGTGTTGTGAATTACTCTCAGTAATTTGCTTCTCAGTTTCGGGAAAACAGAGCCGGGACATGAGTGGAGAACATTGTTGTATATTCTGAGCCAGAAGACGTGGAAGCTGATCATTTCAGCCTCTACACAGAGAAGTTGACCAAGGAAAAGGCGGGATGTAAAGAGGAATTTAAGATCGACTCGCCCAGAACTGTATTTACCTTCTGCCAGCAGGATTTTGGGGATAAATTGTCTCAGTGATTGAGAGCCTGGGTCCTGAGTCCTCTGCTCTGATGCAGCGCAACAAAACCCAGCAGCAACTGGATGATAAATGGCCCACATGCAGCTAACTCCATCGCACTTCTACACCCCAAGGACGACCTTCCACTACATTGTCGGTGTTAAATCCAGAGTCTCCAACCTCAGGTGCACACATGTTAGCATCATGTCGGTGGATCCAGCGACGGGTCCTTGTTCTACATTTGACTCAAGATCTTGTTTGGTTCGGGTTGGAAATAGAGGTTTGGCTCAAAATAACACCATAATACCTTCTTGAAACCTTCAACGGATGCAAAGAAGGCGGTGGGTGGGTGGACTCTGTGTTTTCTATTGGCTCATCTTACAGGAGTATGAACATTCTTAACATCCCATCTTGGAATAATAATGCCGTCTTCAGCAGATTTTCAGATCAGGAGCCAACAAGGGCTGTGCTCCTCTAAAAGACGTGATTCTAAAGAAGCACACAACACTCAGTGCTTCGAAGATTCCACGCCTCACGAGGAGGTTGGGTTAAACTCACTTAAGCTTCAAACTGTGAGGAGAAGACACAGCAAGGTCTTTATTTTGGGGTGAGGGGTTGAAGGTGTCGTTCCACTCTGTGGGTGGTCCTTTGACAACAGGATTTTTTGGTTTTATGAAATAATATTCACATGACAGCACCATTGAAGCTCTTGCAACAAATGACTCTGATCAGTATTAAACTTTTTTTTTTAATTTTAATACTAATATAGTTTCTACTTCACTAATGATATTTATCCTGCTGACGATCGCCCAAAGCTCCATCAACTACAGGATTTCAGAATCAGAAAACAGTGTTGCGCCAGGAGAGTGGTTTTATTTCAGAATGTTTAATACGAAGCAGAGGCCAAAACTAGACTTGGTCCACACAATGCAAAGTTAAGTGAAGAGCTGACGACGGTATTTGGTCAACCTCAGTCCATCTATAAACCAAGTGTCAACCAAGTGTTTTGCTATTTAATAGGCATATACACCCACATGCCGCTGTTCTAATTTTTTGTATTTGCTTATTCTTGATGTGACGATTTATCAGACAAGTTCAGGTTACGTCAGCAATGACATACTCGTCTGTCTGTATGAAGCAAACGCACCACAGTGAGCGTGTGTTTACCTTTCTCGGTCTCCATCTCTCTTCCGTCTTGCTCGCCGAACAGCGGAATGAATGGCGACAACTCGCCAGCAGAAGATCGCCAATGACTTGGAAGCCTTCCAGCTCAGAAGAACTCATTCCTCAACCGGAGGATCCCCGGACGAAAGAGCACAAGTTCGTTTCCGTTGTTCTGGGAGAAGAACATGGCGGCGAGGGCGGAGTCGAGCGCGCTCGCTCACATCCGGGTCGCACATCCGGAAACGAAAGCTTTTGATGGTAACTCTTGGAATAATGGAATAATAGACAAATATACCTGTCTATCATTAGAATTAGGAACCCACCGCTGAAAATAATCTACCAGTCTAAAGAATCTGGGCTCGCTACCGTAAAAACGGCCAAGCAAATATTCTTCTGCTCCAAAAACTAAATTTTATGCCATTAAATTCTGAGAAAAATAAAGTCCAAAATAACAACAAACTCAACTGCAGTGATGGTCAATTGATGTACACGATGGGACCCTAGAGGTGGCAGCGGAACCTTGGTGCGTGCAACTGTTTTCGGTCGGATCATGTAGAGTGTGGCTTTCCGCCCATGTTTCGACTTTTGAGACGCTTGTGACCGTCCGTCACGTCTATTCGGTGTCGTTAGGGCCACGGCGGATTTCGTTCTCAGATATTGTGCAGGTGAAACGTTTTCGCTCGCTATGCCATGGTTAAATAGGCACCGCAGGAGCGGCCCGTTGGCCGGACTGTTCTTCAGATGTTTCCACGCTCGCTGCATGGACCTCTTCGGTGAGTAGGAATGGAATTTATAAATAAGTATCAGAGTGAGCCATAGGCCGCGTGGATGGTGCATTGGATAAGCAGATAATTCTCAAGGAAATAAAACCCCGGACGGGAAACAGCTGAGTTTTACAAAGCGTGGAGCGACATCCAGGAATTGTTTGATCATAAATTCAGAGAAATGCTGTTGTCCTCAAGTGAAGTCATTCACAGTGTAAGAACAAGTTCCATACACAACGAGGGAGGAGAGCTACTGGGGACTGTCCCAGGAACTTTCACCCGGAGGCCTCAGACCGAACTTGGTGCCATCATACAGTGATATGTTTTTGTGCAATGACAATAAAGAAAGTCCGAGTCTAAGTCTTATCCCCCTCCGAACCAAGAAAAGGGCATTTTCCCCAAAATTGACTATTGATTTAGAGTTGCATTATTATTCATTTAAATCTAATGAGCCTGTGAAGGTCATAGTAATAGTGTTGGTATGAAACCGTGAACGTACAAAGAAAAACTAGTGGTCACGTGCAGTTACGAACAATCTTGACCCCAGCGAATTGCCCTGTTCGACCAAGTGTATTTGTTGACTTGTGCGTCTGGATTCTCTCGCACACTTTGGTTGAACAATGGGTAAATAGCAACCCACTGACAATATGGCGTTTTTATTAGGAGGAGGTCCAGTCTTCCCAACTCGATGAAGCATGGTGCTCACCCCAGGCATTGCTCCCAGAAGACTTCAGTCAACACCACTGCTTGATTCACAGCACAGAGTTGTGCCTGGGAAAGTTATGCAGCAGGGAAGAGCAGGTCCCTCTTTAGAGACTGATTCAATACAGGTCGACAACACATTTTACATGGACACTGTGGACCGTTGATTATTTTGGGAAAACCCGTCATTGATGTGGAGAGCAGGGAACCAATGAGCGTTTGTTGTTGTCACACAGGAGAAAGAAACCTTTCGTTGTCACAACTCATCGACTTGGAATTGAAACATGTACATTAACAGCTTTGATGGGAGAAAGATGGAATAAGGAAACCAATATAACCAAACAGAGGAGACAGAATCAACCAGCGGGGGGCAGCAATGGGCCAAACAGTGTCGTGTCTGTCTCACAGAAGAAGCTGAATATTTAATCTCTTCCTTGTTCTTTGATCATTCAGGCTTCTTGGGCTGATAACCGACGATCATCTGCTGCCGAGTTTCCACCACATCTTCCTCTGCTGTGAAGGAGAGACAGAGGGAAGAGGATCCTGCTGCAGATGGAGACCCGCAGAGCAGGTGCACACACACACACACACACGAGCGGTTCATGTCAATTGTGTGTCAAAAGTACATGTCTTCAAACAGAAAATACTAGACTTGTTTTGGCTCATGGTTATCTGGCCATTTTTGTTCGTTGAATTCAGATTTTTTATTTTTTTTATTAGAATGCAAATGAGATTGAATATCTTCATCTACTGACATGTGGAGAGCTGGAATTGAAGCATGAGAATCTTATGGATTTACAAAGTAAAGTCTGAAATTTGACATTGTAAAAGAGAAAAAGCAATGAAATCACTGAAAGAATCAACTGTAATGTGTCTCTTGTGACAACAACCTGTCCAGGTCTATTCATCATCACTTGAAACTTGGAGCAAAGGTCTGTGTATAAGTTGCAATATCACAGCAGCATAATCGAGCACGTTCCTGAGGTTGCAGGTTACTGTGCTTTTGAACCACCTCCTGATATATTAGGGTGTATATTATATATATTATATATATATAACTTTTCTCATTCATGGAAAAAGTGCCGCAGAGCTGATATAGTAGACAGTGCTTTAAACGGAATCTTGAACGATGCCTCACATTTATTCAGCTATTTTCACGAAAGTGCTTGGCAGTCATGTCAGAAAGAGGTTCAGAGTCAGAGTTATTTTTTATTTTTTTTTTTTCACCATCATCACCTGCAACCATCAAAATAGCAAAGACCCTCCTCACACAGGCTTCTAGATTGCAGTATACACACCAGTTTTGCATGAACATGAATAGTACAGGGAACACCTGGCTATGTGTGGACAGCAATGGAGGTGATCAAACAAAGAGCCAGCATGAGGGACATGGCTCGGACAGTCTTCATTATATGTTGCTGTTTCTGAATCGTTTGTGACACAACGCTCTGCTGCTGTGGAGGAGTCTCACCATTCGAGTCACACTGACACGAGTGCATGCAATGCTCCCATATTTGTTTTCTTGTATGTACATTTCTTCATGTCTCCCTCTTCTGTCATTTTCACGTCTGCTTCCTCTGCTGGGCGGCGTAAGTGCATTGTCACAGAGGATTACCGTCGTTTACAAGAGAATTAACTCGGAAGAAAACCCGCAATCATTTTTTGTTTTTGCATGTTTTGATTAAATAAGGACTTCTCTCACCCCAGTTCTAGTGTCTGTACAAAGCCATGTGTCATCCACTGCAACACCGTCAAGAGATTCTTCAGTGACTCAAGTGTGTCCCTGCAGGTGTCCAGCAGCGGCTGCTGCTGACGAAGGATGAAGATGCGACTGAGCAGTCGGAGTGTAGCTCCAGTCTTCATCAGGAGAAACAAGAACCTCAAGCAGAAATAGTAGAAGGAGATATGCTCCAGTTCTCCCTCACTCCTGTCAATGTGAAGAGTGAAGATGCTGAGGAAACCAGCAGCTGGACTCAACAGATAAAAACAGAAGCTGATGGAGACACCTCACCTCCACGACAATCAGAGGTCACCGTGTTCCGAATATGACAGTGAGGACTGGAGTGAAACCAGCAACTATCAGTCCTATTCCAACTCCATGGAAACGCACATAGTTCATGTCATTGAGAAGAAAACTGATGCTAACCGCGAATCACTGACCTGCTCTGGATGTGGGAGGAAATATTCTTCAGTCGCGAGACTGATTAAACACGAAAAATCCTGATTTGGACCTTTGACTTGTTCAGTTTATGGAAAATGTTTCGAAAAGAACGAGAACCTGATAGATCACATGAGAGTTCACGCTGGAGAAAAACCTTACATCTGCTCTCAGTGTGCCAAATGGTTTACTTCAAAAGGGAACCCGAGGAAACACATGAGAATTCACACTGGTGAAAAACCTTACATCTGCTCTCAGTGTGGTAATCATTTCACCTGAAGGAGCACATGAAAGTTCACACTGGAGAAAGACCTTTCGACTGTTCCGAATGTGATAAATCTTTTACGGGGAGAGACAGACTGGAGAGACACCAAAGAGTTCACACTGGACAGAAGGCTTTCGTCTGCTCTCAGTGTGGTAGCTGTTTCAAGTGGACTTATCAACTGAAGACGCACATGGAGATTCACACAGGGGAGAAATCTGACTCTGGAGTTAGCTGATATGAAAGTTTGCAAGATGACACTGACCTGGCACCTTTTTAATTCTGTGGGGGAAATGATTTTCTTCACCAAGTTCTGCCGAGTGACTCATGAGAATCTCCTCTGCCTATTCAACCTTCTCCAGCTCATGTGGAAGATGATCCAGTCACTCGGAACAGCTTTGTGTTTGGACACTCTTCTACTCCTTCTGCCCCTGCCTCGCTATCTGATCTCATCTTCAGACGGTACTTATCCTTAGGTCCTCTGCATCCCTGTCATTGCCTCCCCACCAGCTTCACCACTATGGGAGACTGAGCTGTCAGCCGCTGTGACGACTGCAGATTGCCCAACAATCTTTTAAATGAAAACTCCAAATCCCTCTGTTTGGAGCCAGGCCTTCAGCTTGGATGCCCCAGACGACTGAACATTGGCCTTCACTGACATGTCCCGCGTCTAGACAGCGTCAAGAAATGTGGTTTTCTTGTGTGATTCGAAGACTCGTACCAATTATTTGTCAAATCATTTTTCTGATTTTCACATTACTATATTTATTTTTATTTTACAGCAGGAGTCCGGTAGAGCCACAAAAAACTATCTCTTCTCCACGTGGTCTCTGTCCTCGTCTGATTGGTCCTCAGCCATTGACACCAGTCCCGGTCGCTGACTCCCTCCTAACTATGGCAACGATCGCAAGGTGTGGCCCCCTCCTCTGGACCCAGGTGGCTCTTATCAGGACCAGCTCCTTCCAGCTCTGGAGAAGATGGTACTTTCCAGCCTCCTCCGTCTGATCTTGGACCCTTGAATGAGATCCATGTCTGCTCAAGTTCCAAGCCTTAAAACAGCCTTTTGTAGGAGTGAATGTCGAGTGTCTGCTGCAGGTGGCTGTTCCTCTATGTGTGTGGCCGCTGCATGTGGGAGGGGTTGCCGAGTGAGTGAGGTCTCTCCAGAAGTGAAGAGGTGCCCGGTGCGTGTCCAGCTCTGAATGTGCGCTTCTGTGCAGTTTGGCTGTGACAAAGTCATAAACCAAGTCACGCTCTGTCCCAGACTGGCCTCATCCCTGTCCCAGCTCCAGCCCACAACAGGACATCAAACCCTGGAGTGAGCGCTCCAGCACCTCCCCTGTGACACTCTACCTCAATATGAAGAAGAAACAGCCAGTAAATGGAGCTAACGGGACACGTCTGCATACAGAGGCTGCGTTATACACAATAACAAAGCGCCTCGTGGGTCAGCAGATCGGTCCACGCACGCTATGGTTTGCATTCGAGTTCTGGATTTTTGTTCAAAATCAGAAGCAAACAATTTCTAAATTTTTGTTTGAACTCTGATTTGTTCGAATTCCGGGACGTTAGAAAAACCGAGGTACCACTGTACTTATTATAATAAGATATCGATATAAATATACATTTATATATGGTTGATTCTCCTGTAATCACGTAACAACCCCACGATTCTTTTTATGTTTTGTATCTGAACAGCTCGATGGCAAACTTAAATTCTCCAGAAAAAGGAAAGTAAAATTTAAAAAAAAATTAAAGAGGTAATAAATGATAAAAATAAACTCAAGTAGTCAATAGCGGTTTTGCCCTCATCGATAAGCCCTGTCGGAGCCTCGGGTCCCAGAACCAAAACCTGTGATCAAGCCTCTTTCGGTTACTACAGCACCTTTTCGCCTGTACATTGATTGACAGTTTATGTTTAGATTTGGAATTTAGTATATGTTAATGGTGTAAATAAGCCCATAGCAATAAACCAATGGCAACATTTCACTCACCACAAGGGGAATAACTCGCAAGGGAATATGCTCGCATGGTGTTTTTACAGTTGTTGCTGAACTTGTACTAACCAGGGAAATCGTCATGATCATCTTCTATGAAGCCAAAAAAACAACTAAGATGAACGCACCCGTTATTCCACAAGAGGGCGCCATCCGCCCCAGAGCTTTGCCCATCCATTGTTGTTTACGAATCTGTTGAGGGTATTATTGAAAGTTCATGTATTTATACACTGTATCAGTTCAGAGTGAATTTAAAAAAATTCTTCATTAGTTTTGCACACAGATGAATGTTTTCCACAGGTTCCTTCTCTCTAGTTCATATTTGATTTTATAGTTTCCCAGTCTATCAAGCGTCATTTCCGGCCGTGAACCGGATGTGTGTGTCGCCATTTTTTCTCCCGTCACAGGGAAGCGGTCCTCCTTTTTCTTTCTTTGTGCGTGGATCCTGCTGTAGATTCTTGCGGGAGATGGAGACCGAGAGTCCAGGTACACTCGAGCACGCGCGTTCGAATCGGTTTCGAATCCGCACGCGGCCCGACGAACGAGAAATACACCGACGTTGCTTTTCGCTGCAACGTTGCACAACTGTAAACAACTCGAGTTGTGCTTTAAATACTGATGCAGCTGTTTACATTCTACTTTTTTTTGTTTGTACCTTGCAATTTGACTTTTTCTGTTTTTTTAATTGGAAGGGAAACGGTTGTATCATATCACGCGTCAATATTAAGTGTTGAAATAGTAGGTTGAAAAAAACCATCCCAGAACTATAACGTAAATACCACTGCGACTCGCATGTTGTGATGGTGTGTTGAGCTGATGTGTGGAACAACCACGCTGCCTGGCTCTATATCTGGCAGTTTCAACTAATAACCAATGATTCCAAGACTACAGTATTTCTACAACCCTGTTTATCAGGTGCCAAGTCCGAGCTGCTGCTGCTGCTGCTGCTTCTGTTTCAGTATTTTAGTTCAACAAATCTCAGGCCATTGCAAATCTGGCATCATCTGGAATCAAGTTACATGGCATAGCAAAAGAATCACCACTTTAGTCACCTGTTAGATTTGTATATATAAAATGACGTATAATAGAAAGATATTTTATGAGCTGTATTGAAGGGACGGGTGGTATGAATCAAATCTAAAACACTGTGAACCATTTTATACCATGATATTCCACACTATTGCCATCCATAGAGTTTGTCTCCAACATCAACCAAGAATGTGCTTGTTTAAATCTAATGGTGTCGAGAATGGCAACTTGATGTCTCACATCTCTTAGAACCTGTAGTGTTACAGATGTTATTCTGCTGGTTTTGTTTTTGGCTTAAATTGACTGTCAGATGCTGAGTGCGATGAGTTGTGTTGGTAGCTTTGTGGTAGCAACAGACGTGGCAAAGATGTTGTGTTCATATATCCAGTGAGATCGACATCTGTTTGGAGGAATGTCTTCAAGGCGGGGAGTGTTTTTGCCAACAAATGCGACCTTGACTCAGAGTCTCGGTGTTCTCAAATGTCAGAATTAAGAGCTTATGTTATTCATGTGCGCTGTATAGTCCAGACATTACCTTGTTAGCCATGTTTTGGGTCTAATGCTGTGCAAGTGGTCATGAGATAGAGTTCGGATGAAAGATGCTGAGGACAGGAGTGAGACCTGCCATGATATGAAGTGGGGTTTAGAGACAGTAGCTCTGACTGGGCCTCAATGTGGTATTGTGTTCTGATCATAACTGTGGGCAACAGGATCTTGCTTGAGTCATAAAATAGCAATTTTTGGGCAGTGAGAATCAATCCATTAATTCCCTTCATAAAAAAAAAACAGGCAAAATTCCAGGCAACCCATTGCACAAGGAACAAAATTTCATTCTCACGTGGTGCTGTTGTCATGTGTCCGACTCTCATCCGTTCAGGCCCATGGTGACACCATGGCAGCGGTGTTTGGCCAACTTATGGGAACCTTGTCAGAATCACAATGTATTTTATGGTAGTATATAGGATCCCCATTATACTGTGGGTTTCTTTGTATACATGGAATGAAAACTCAGTACGTCTTTCTAGTTATATATTGACTGATTTTGGTGACACTTAATAGGCTTTCATGGTCACTTGGCGATGTTGCAATACAAAGAGTTGAATGTTTCGATGTAATTGTTAATGTTACTGTGTTTTTTTAAGACTCAGATAGTGTTTATACGAAGTTTACTGTATTATTGTTAGCATTTTTAATGCATAAAATTTGCAGCTTTGAGTATCAATACTGATTCTCAGGTACCGGTTCTTTTTGCACCATTGGGTCAGATGTGAAATGTACTCAACCCTAGCTACACCATCAGCATGGCACGACAAATAGTGTGTTTGTTGAGTGACTGAGGTGTGTGTGTCCCTGCAGGTGTCCAGCAGCTGCTGGTGATGAAAGAAGAAGAAGATGCTACTGAGCAGCAGGAGTGCAGCTCCAGTCTGGATCAGGAGGGACAAGAACCTCCTCTCATTAAAGAAGAACCAGAAGAAGAAGATCTAGACCAAATCAAAGAAGAGGCCACCCAGTTCTCCCTCACTCCTGTCCAGGTGAAGAGTGAAGATGATGGAGCAACCAGCAGCTGGACACGGCACATGAAAATGGATATAAACTATGCAAAAGAAGAAGACGTCAACCAGTCCTCTGTCACTCCTGTCGAGGTGAAGACTGAGTCTGATGAAGTAGCGAGCAACTGGACTCAAGAGATAAAAACTGAAGCAGATGGAGACACTTATGGAGGAGCAGAACCAGCCAGCAGCTTGGATACACAACTCCGCGGCGACCACGAGAAGTCACTCTCATCTGAATATGACACAGACGATAGTGAGGACTTGAGTGACTCCAGCAGCACTCAATCGGGTTTAAACTCTTTGGAGAATCAGAAAGCCCATGCCAGCGAGAGGAAGCTTGATGACAAGTCCCGGACCTGCCTTGGGTGTGGGAAGAAGTGTTCCACAATCTCTGGGGTGATGCAACACGTAAGAGTCTGCAGTGGCGAGTCTTTGACTTGTTCCGTTTGTGGAAAATATTTTCCTAGAAAGCAGAATCTGAAGATTCACATGAGAGTGCACACGAGGGAAAAGCCTTTCAGCTGCTCTCTGTGTGGCAAGTGCTTCACGCAGAGTGGACCACTGAAGCTACACATGAGCGTTCACACTGGTGTAAAACCTTTCGGCTGCACTTTGTGTGGCAAGTCTTTTACCCGGAGTATCCGCCTCAAGGTACACATGAGAGTTCACACTGGAGAAAAACCTTATATCTGCTCTCTGTGTGGTAAGCGTTTCACCCGGAATGAGCGCCTGAAGGCACACATGCGCGTACATACTGAAGAAAAGTCTTTCAGCTGCTCCCAGTGTGACAAGCGTTATAAGTGGCCTACCCAACTGAAGAGTCACATGAAAAGTCACACTGGAGAAAAACCCTATCGCTGCTCTCAGTGCGATAAATGTTACACACGGAAAGATCTGTTGACAGTTCACATGAGAGTTCACACCGGAGAGAAACCTTTCGTGTGCTCTCTTTGTGGCAAAAGCTTTGCACGGAGCATGAATTTGGCCAACCACCAGAGATTTCACACCAGAGTAACGCCTTTTGTCTGTTCTCACTGCGGTCAGGGTTTTATATGGAGAGGCCAACTGAAGATTCACATGAAAATTCACAGTGGAGAAAAGCCAGAGTGAATTTGTGTTTGGATTTGTTTTAATCCACCCTGAAGTTGGGAACTGAGCCAGATAAAAAGTACATATTTACATACCCTGGATCATGATGGTTTTCCATGTTTTAAGACTTGAGAATGAACGATACGTCACCATAACAGACACTGAAGTATGAAGAGCTTTGTTCACACATATAAGGGTGATTTTGAGTTTGACTTCCTGATGTCAGGAAAGAAACCTGGGTCATATAACCCACTCCAAGGATCATGGAACTGATGATGTGCTGCACTACCTGGATCTGAACTTGTGCGGAACTGCTGTTATGAAATGAAAGACAAGGGGTCACATGGTTTCCGGTCCAGGCGTTTAAATATTGAAACAAACATACTGAGATGACACATGAGTATGTTTTGTTTTCACGTGCAAGGTACGTTTATGCTGCTATAAACGCTTCTCAGATTTGTGTTTTGGACTGAAACCTAATGTCACGACATGTCTGCCATTTTTCATCACCACTTTTTACTTCCTAATAAAGTGTTTTCACCAAGGTAGGAGTTTTTTAACGTTAACTAAATATAACACAACTCATTTTTTTTATTTTGCTGTGAAGCTGCTAAGTGTGAGACTCAATTACTGGGTAGTTTAAAGTTGAATTCCAGGCCTGTTACATCAGAAAAATGTGTAATAGATGACTGAAAAATGGATCCAAATAATGGATATTAGTTATTACGTTTCTGAAATGATGAAGATCAAGGTGATGAATGAGATTGCGATGGAAAATTTGAGTTAAAAAATTTAGAAAAATGTCTTTTAAACAGATCCCTATCCTGATATGAACAGATTCTACTTCGCTCTGAACGTGGCTGTTTTCAGAACAGGTTTGCGTGCCAGGAAGGAGAGTCAAATTTAGTTTGATATCATCCATTGACCTTGCGTTTTCCACTGTGGTTCTCATTCGCTACATGTCACCTTGGTGGAATGGCAAAGAAGAAGAACACTGGAGATGGTTTTTATCTTTAGTTGAGTTCCCATGTACCAAACACCGTCTAGTCCACTTTATCATGGGTCTATACCCACTCAATTGGACCATGCCACACATTTATTTAGCGGTGTAACACTGACACATAAATATAACTCCAAGGAAACATACACTGTTCTCAACAAAAGCTATTTTAATTAAAGTTGCTTCACAACAGGTTCTTTAGAGAAGGGGTTCTTAACCTTTTTGCTCTCAGGGCCCACCTTCCCTGAAGTAGCATTCTGATTCATGACTCTTGATTTCATTTGTGATCAATAACCATGTTTAATATACTTACACAACAAACCAAAACCTTGTAAAATGACTTGAAACCATGTGATCATTGCAAATATATTTATTTGTCATCAAAATGTCCAACCAGCAGCAGAAGCAGGTGCAAGTCATGTTCATCAAATTTACAAAAGAAAAAAAAAAGCAAACTCAAAATTGGAAAAACGGAATAAAATTCTGAATAAAATGTAATATAACCTTGTCTAAATATTATAAAATGAAAATAATGTATTTTACTTAAACTCCAAAGACTAAGTGAAGTGTAAATGAATTAATTTTCAGTACTGCGTGGACGAGTGCTTTCATGAACAGTTTTTACTGTTGGGAGGGTGCCATCAGTTTCCTCATCGTTTTTTCTTTTCAATAACTTCCACTACTAACTATCACAGATTTGCAGCTGTCAAGTCAGTTCAGTGACACACTACTGCCACCATACGTGGATCATGTGTATAACAAAAAATAAAACTGAGCGTCTTGCGGCCTTCACCGCCCAAAGGTGTAAAACAAAAAAAGAAAACTTCTAGCAGCCCTCTAGGGGGCGCTCGCCCTGTGGTTAAGAAGAGGTAACTTATTAAATAATTTGATGAGTGACTAAACCTGTCGTCCGTGGTCAGTCTGTCCCGACGCTCCCAGAACTTTTAACAGGCGCGTCTCTTTCAGGATCTCTTTTCCCGGTGCACCTGTAAGGCGGGAGCATGCAGAGGTGAGTGACACATCGTCCACAGAAACACAAAATTCCACCCAGCACCGTCATCCTCTGCACAAACCTGAACTGCATGTCACGATCAAGGAAGAAATGTGTCTTCTCTGCCTCATTGTGTTCAGCAAACAAAAACTTGCTGTATTATTGTTGAAGTAGGCAAACAACCCCCCAAATTACGTCATCGGGGAAAACATCAACAGAATCAGAATCAAATTTATTGCCATGGTCAGTGGGGAGCCCACTAACTAGGAAAGTGCTTCGGAATAAAGTGCTGACAAAAAATAAAATAAAATAAAAAAAACAGTTGCTGTTCACAAATTCAACAGTGTGACGGCCGAGGGGAAGAAGCTGTTCCTGTGACGGGAGGTTCTGGTCTGGATGGACCGTAGCCTCCTGCCAGAGGGAAGAGGAACAAACAGTCCATGTCCAGGGTGAGAAGGGTCGAAGGCTCTGATCCCACCTGCACGTCTCTGGGTCCTGGAGACATACAGGTCCTGAAGAGGTGGCAGGCTGCAACCATCACCTTCTCAGCAGAACGTACGATGCGCTGCAGTCTGCTCTTGTTCCTGGAGGTGGCGCTGTTGTACCAGACAGTGATGGAGGAGGTGAGGATGGACTGGATGATGGCCGTGTAGAACTCCACCAGCAACTTTTCCGTCGCACATGCTGCGCTTTCGCGCTCCAATCCAGTAGGGGGCGGTAATGCACCTCTGAGCTGGTTGCCAAACAAGAAGAAGTGTGCGCGCGCTTGACTCCGCCCTCTCCTCCATTTTCTTCTGCGGGACGATAGACGCGGCTTCCGTTTTTGTTGGTGGGTGAAAATGTCCTGCGGAGGGTGAAAGAGTCCGTCAAACGATGGAGTGACCAAAGTCCCGCTATGGAGATGGAACTCAAGATATCAGGTACGTACACGCGCGCACACTTGTTCGAGCTGCGTAACCCGCTGTTCACGTCCAGTATATGGCGCAGTGACACCGTGTCGGTCAAATCGTGGTTCAAAACGAGTCGTCTGAAGTCTGCAGATGAAAAGCGACATGTGTTACCTAAACATCGGTCGATGTTAAAAAGGTGAAACAGGAAGGGACACGCTGCAGTCCAGCTATCAGGCGCTTCCGCTACTTACTTCCGCGGCTACGTTCTCTTGACGGATTATTACCGGTGGAGGAAATGTGTGGAAAACCGCGAGAAATCCCCAGTAATTTCTCAAAATGATCTTGTTAACCATTAGTGAAGGGCCGACGACGCGGTTCAGAAGCCAGTTGTTGTAGTTTATTTAAAGAATAGAACGTTTATGCAATCATTTTTCATCTTCACATATGAATAATGGAAGACTCAAACAACATTTCCATTGTCATGACGCGCCCTGTGTTTTACCAGGACCTAGTGCCCACACCGGGATTTGAAGAGCCCTTCAGGGCAGTTTTTGTTCCTCAGTGTTTACGTCACACACTTTCAAGGAGTGGCTTCATGTGTCATGTACCAATATAAATATTCAAATGTTTCATTGAAAAGTTTGTTTAGGTTCAATGTTCCTCCCAGAACTCTGCAGCAGCCTCGTACTCTTTGTTTGTGGATCCTCCGGCGGATGAAATGTTCTTCAGAGGTGGAAAGATTCATCACTGACGATCATCTGCTGCCGAGTTTCCACCACATCTTCCTCTGCTGTGAAGGAGAGACGGAAGGAAGAGGATCCTGCTGCAGATGGAGACCCGGAGAGCAGGTACGCCAAGTGCCAACCGCCATGTGGCGACTGTGGACTTATATGCCTACTGAATGTGTTTGTGTCCCCGCAGATGTCCAGTTGCTGCCTGTGATTAAAAATGAAGAAAAAGACTGCATCTCCCGTTCAATCCAGGAGGGACAAGAACAGCATCTCTTTAAAGAAGGAATGGAGGATATTGGCAAAAGAGAAGAAGATGATGTCACTCTGTTCTCCTTCACTCATGTCCAGGTGAAGAGTGAAGATATTGAAACAATGAGCAACATCACTCCACACATAAAAACAGAAGCTGGTGGAGACACCTGTGGAGGAGCAGAAGCAGCCAGTGACTTGGATACACCTCTCCTCCCTGACCAGCAGAGGTCGCCTTGTTCTGACTCTGACACTGATGACAGTGAGGACTGGAGAGAAACCAGTGACACTCAGTCATGTTTAAAGGTTTGTGTGAGAGAGAAGCAAGATGATGTGGATCACAAATCGCCAGTCTGCCCTGGATGTGGGAGGAAATGTTCCTCAAAAGCTGGACTGACTCGACACATGAAGTGCTGCTCGAAGGAACCTTTGACTTGTTCAGTTTGTGGAAAATGTTTTGAAAGGAGACAGTATCTGAAGATCCACATGAGAGGGCACATGGAAGAAACACCTTTCCGCTGCCCTCAGTGCGGTAAGTTTTTTACACAGCGTGAGCACCTGAAAGTCCACATGAGAATTCACACTGGAGAAAAACCTTTCTGTTGCTCCCAGTGTGGAAAATGTTTTATGCGGAGTGAACACCTGAAGGGACACATGCAAGTTCACACAGGAGAAAAACCCTTCAACTGCTCTCAGTGTGGTAAATGTTTTGCACGGAAATATCAATTGAAGTCTCACACAACCATTCACACTGGAGAAAAACCTTTTAGCTGCTCTCAGTGTGGTAAATCTTATACAGAGAGGGGACGTCTGAAGGAACACGTGAGAATTCACACTGGAGTCAAACCGTTTGTCTGCTCTCATTGTGGCGATTGTTTCATCGGTAGACGTCAACTCATGTGTCACATGAGTATTCACACAGGCGAAAAACCTTTCAACTGCTCTCTCTGTGGTAACACTTTTACACGGAACTACCAACTCAAGATACACATGAGACTTCACACCGGTGAAAAACCTTTCAGCTGCTCATTGTGTGGTGAATCTTTTACTCGGAACTATCAACTGAACATACACATGAGACAGCACACAGGTGAGAAACCTTTCAGCTGTTCACTGTGTCGTGATTCTTTTGCACAGCGCCAGCAACTCAAGACTCACATGAAAAGTCACGCAGTTGAAAAAGTAGTCGGTGAGTAGTCTCATTTACCATGTTAACATGTCAGTTCAGAAAAACGAATCATTGCCTTAGAAGCAGCAAAGGTAGCACAAAGCAACCTGGATTATCCAGTTTGGAGTAAAAAATAGAATTAAAAAAAGGAACAGATACCCTTCTAAACACATTGCATTTAGCAGAGAAGTTATTTTTATATTTATTATTGGATGCTGCACTAGTACGCCGCTTGTACCGCAGCGGGAAAACTGGTTCCACTCATTTTTCTTAGTTATTATATTTTTTCCACTGTCCTCTTTAGGTGTCATAAAATGTCTTGAATACAAATTTTTCAAAACCGTCTGTCACGCTTTGAAATATTTCAATTTGACAGCCAAACGTGGTAGTGGTAAAACGCCTACAGCAACAAGATGACTGCAAGTTCAACAATCCGTCGCTTGTGGTTGAAGCCGGAAGGTGTAAACATATAAATCACGCTGCTCCTCCGAACACACAGTTTTGAAATCTCACAGCAAAACATGTGGTTGGCATAAAGCACCAGCAGCAAAACCCTCCGGGTGCCATTTATTTGGAGACGAAAACAATAGTCGAGTACAATGTTCGCCTTTATGTCAAAAAACATTTGTTAAAAATGGAGAAGCATATGATCCAGACTTAGTTAGCTTAATGAAGTATACCAGATACAGTTAGAGCAAGAGTGGACTGGAGAACTAGAAGTCCGTATAATGGGACTTGTGCTTTTATTATACAATGTTAATATTGTTGGAATTGTTTGTGCTACTGATAAAGAAGTTATGGAGGAATGCTGAGTGAGGGAGTGTGGCATGAGAAATTGAACTTACAGGTGCAGCACAATGGCAGGAGCGAAGCACACTGGAGGCCTGAGACTACATTGTAACTTATTAGAGGGTCCAAGTTCAGACGGCGGAGGCTGGGAAGTAGCATCTTCTCCAGAGCTGGTCCTGATAAGAGCCACCTTGGTCCGGAGGAGGGGAGCAAGCCTTGTGGTCGTTGCCATGGTTACGAGGGAGCCAGCGACCAGGACTGGCGTCAACAGCGGAGGACCAATCGGACGAGGACGGAGCCCCACGTGGAGAAACTTGTGTATAAAGGGTCATGACCTCAGATGGTTTTTTGTCGCTCTACCGGACCTCTGCTAAGGCTAAGTCAGGCGTCGTTGCTAACCCAGGATTCTGCTCATGTATTAGACTCCTCTGTCAGGGAATACATTTCTTAGACATAACTTGTTGGATTCTTGGTAGTTATTCTCACGGCTAAATGGACGTGCTTGACTTCAGAAGGTCTCTGAACATCTATATCTCTGTCATTGCTTCTCATTCTTATTCATGTTCAGTTGGTCATGTGTCACTGGACCTTCCTCCTGGAAGGGCAAGATTGGTGGAGGACCTCCATCCTCAACACGACGACCGGCAGATCCAACTTTCTCTTTGAATCCCATCTGTCTCTTCATCGTATCAGCGGACTCTCAACGTTTCTCTTGAATAAATATCTTGTCTCTGCCCATCCATCGAGCAGTGAACTGTAAAAGATGCTGCCTTTCATCCAAGGAGTCCAGCGATTGTTCTGTGACTCGAGCGTCCAGCAGCAGGTAGCGACGAATGAAGAAAGAACATCTCAGTAATGAAGAACCGGAGAAAGAAGTTGTAGTTGGACTCAACACATGAAAAGAGAAACTGATGGAGACAACTGTGAAGGTCCAGAACCAGTAAGCAACTTGGATACACCTCTCATCTCTGACCACCAGAGGTCGCCTTGTTCTGAATCTGACACTGAAGTAACAGGCTCTACAGGTAAGTCTGTCCTCAGGATTCACTGACCTGCTGTGGGTGTGAGAGGTTATGTCATTTGAGGGGTGGTCTCACTTGCCATGTAAAAAAGCAGCTTTTTTGGAGACTATTCAGCTACTCAGTGTGGTGAATGTTTTTCACAGAAACAATGCCTTGATTGTCACATGACACTTTAACACTGGTACCATGTGCACTTGTCCTCTTGTACATTGGATCTTCCTGCAAGTACTCTGTTTGAGATGAAGGCAGATTTAATCTGCTGGAGAGGAAGTCACTGAAAAACCTTGAAGGAGAATGTCACTCACAAACACTCCACCTTTACCTCCAAGACTCCAGCCTGCCACTGGTTCTCTTGGGACAAAACGGTGACAGATGAAACGGTCGACTGCAGTAAAATCCACAGATTGGGAACGATACAGAAACAATGGTGGATTGTTTTCTTCTGTGACCTGAATGAGTTGATCATCGATGTGTTCCATGTTGTGGATCAACGCAAAACTTTCTTGTTTTTACACTGCAGTGCGGAGAACATTTTAATTTTAGTCGTAACTACCCATGACTGAACAGAGCCCCGAAGGAACTTCTTTGGTTTTTAAAGGCTTAAAGAACCATTTATGGAAAAAAAAAGCAGCTCTTCTACACTGGAGGGTGGACATACAAGCTTGTCTCTTGAAGTAGGAAACGCACTGAAGCAAAAAAAAAAAAAGCAATGAAGTAGGAGTCACCTTCAGACTGGTGGTAATGAAGCAATGCGCTGACTGACATCGAAGCTTTCTTCAGGGCTAGAACTTGGTGTTTGGGTTGTTGACAGCCTGGTAGCAGCGGCTCCCTGCTCCACTTCCAAGGCCCTCACCCTTAAATCCACCTCCAACTCTCTATTTCTGCGCTCAACCTCCTTTATTCGGAGCGTAAGTTTAAGATTCTCCGTAGGGGTGGTCGCCTTAAGAGGCTGCGCAGGGAGTTGGGCAGAGCAAAGTCACCTTGTGACTCACCAAACAAACCCTTCTCATTGAATGCGGCACAAATGATCTTTTGTCTTTGTATCTTCTTTCTTTGCATTCAGATGGCACAGAATTCCATTCCAGAATTCCAGCTTTCCTACATCTACTTAATTTCTCTCTCATGGGGTTCACAGAAAACTCATCTACATCAAACTCCATGGTCCTTCCCCACCATAAAAAAAACTGCCAGTAAGACAAGTAGAAATAAGTTAAATACTCACCAAAGTCGGCGGACAAATCAAGGACAAAGCTTGAAGACGAGCCCCCAAAGGAGGACACCACATGACTGTCTCCATTCTTCCAGCATTCCCAATGACTCCAGCAGCAAAGGGGAAAGTAAACAAACGTGTTCAATGCCAACACAGAACAAAGGTAAAATGGAGAGTCCTCAAATGAACTATATGTCCCCTCCCTCTCGAGTGACAAACAGCTTGGCTTCTTGAAGAAAACTCAAAGTGAAAACTTGACGGATACGAAGATGACGATGTTACGTTACAAAGAGCGAACAAAAGCTCTTTAGATACCAATAAACTCAGACTGTTTGTTTGAACTTAAAATGCCAGATTTAACACAAACAAAGAACAAAGACAAAAAGGACAAAACAAAAACCCTGAGTACTGAAAACTGGGCAACAAGCCAACACAAAAGAATCGTCACAGAAACAACACCTTGGGTGTGGTTGGAGAAGAGACAGCATGAGCAGGCTGCAGCAGCAACAGGAACTTACAGGTAAAACTCTGGCTCCAGCGAATCAGCCTCCATCTGGCCACGCCACAAACAACCCCACTCTGCAGGAAGCAAAACTGCAGTCTCATTTGACAGCAACTAATATGAGCCTGGGGTCATAACAGTGTCGTCACACTGTTGTTTTCCTTTTGTGGATCAACATTTATTTTCCTGCTCTTCAGGTGTGTCTCTGACACAATTTAGTCGTGAACTGAACTCTTTCCAGAGAGGAGCACAGAGTCAGGACGTGGTGTCAGAAGCTCCGATTGACTTGAGTGGAACCATCAACAGAAAGATACTGGTCTTAGCATCAAGTAAATCATGGCTAAAGCTAGTTTCGGTGCAGAAAAAATATGGATAATGTGGTGGCTAATCGTCGACTAACTTATGCTAAATATTAATACATGCAGATGGTGAAGTCAAAGTCGGATGGCCGTGATTCAACTGCGGCCCATGTGAGAGCACAACAAAGATGTCTCCTTCAAAATAAAAGGTGATGGAGGGTGCTGAATGTGATCGATTGCAAAGCAATATACAGCAGTGAACAACCACACTCAGTCATTCATAAACCACTGATGTTAGCATTCTCTGAGCCCATGTGGTTCCTTCATCCGTCACATTCGTTCTGCTGACTGATAGTTGTCATATGCAATTCATTCATTCTGAAAGAACTTGGCTGCGCAGTCCATGGGTGTGAAATGGGTATCAGCGTTGAGAATTCTTTTACACTGGAACTGTATTTGATCTATAACCTTTTAATCGATTTCACATTTCTTCATTCTATTGATTTCATTTTCAGGAAGTGATCCGCTTGACTCCGCCCACTCCGCCATGTTCTTCTCCAGAACTCTGCAGCAGCTTCGTGCTCCTCGTCCGTGGATCCTCCGGCGGATGAAATGTTCTTCAGAGGTGGAAAGATTCATAAGTGACGATCATCTGCTGCCGAGTTTCCACCACATCTTCCTCTGCTGTGAAGGAAGAGGATCCTGCTGCAGATGGAGACCCGGAGAGCAGGTGCACGCACGCACACACACACGCACACACGCACACACACACACACACACACACACACACACACACACACACACTCAACAACTGAAGCAGTTCACTCCTCCAAACTAGTAACGTAGTGACTGGAACGTCTCGATCCTCAACTTGAGGGTTGAAGGTGTCGGGAAAATGTCCTCACTTCCCATGAAAAAGTGTCCTGACTCTGTTGGTCCTCACAGTGTCATGTTGACGCCGCACCAGTGTCCCACCTTCTCATATCCGGTTCTTCAAAGAGGCAGCGTGAGAAACAAAACAGTGAAGGTATTTTCAACGGTCACGCGAGGACGGCTGGATCGCGAGATGCATTTGAAGAGAGCAGAAATGGAGGATGAGATCAGATCAGGGATCAGTTAACCCACATATATCTGGGCTCAACCGCACACTGGTGGCTCACTACATGGATGGATGGATGGATGGATGGATGGATGGATGGATGGATGTCCGCAGCAGCTGCGCGTGTGTGTTGATGTGTCACGGTTTCACATGCATTTTTGATTCTACTTTGCAAGTGCTTTTGTGTGTGAAACAGAGAGCAGGGCGGAAGGGATCAGATCATTGAGAACAGACCAGCGATTTTTGCCAACATGTCCAACGATGGTAAAACATGACAGATGGTGAGCAACAACACTCATGTAGAGCAGCATAAAGGACCACTTTCTATAAACATGGTGGAACCTGCTATAATATGAGTGCAGACGTGACAGTTAACTCTCATCAACACTGTTATTATTTTAACTGGATTTAAGTGCATGAAACACTCCATAGGTTATTCTGTATCGTAAGATCCCCAAAGCCCAGGCAGCGGTGTCAGGACCATAGAAGTCGGGTTGGTACATCCCTAGTTAAAGGCTTTGTACAGTGGCCGAGAAGTGCAAAACACAACACAATTAACCGGAAACACCACAAAATTAACTCAAAATACAACACAAATAGCAGAAAACACAACGCGGTTAATAGAAAACACAAAAATATTAACTTGTAATCGAAGTGTTGAGGGCGAACATGTTAGTCCCACCCACCAGGTTCGCAGAGAGCGTCTCTCATTGGTTGCCTTGCCAATGACGATCTCGTCTCTGATTGGACGCCAGCGCACACTTCCTTCGATAACAGGAAGGGAAAATACGTCAGAGCAATGGCTGCTCACGAACCTTCACTTATCGAGATGATTCCGAATTATTTTAATGCAGAGCATGAATATGATGTCATTCCTGACATGCTGTCAACATACCACCAAACAGTCACCGCGTGCGCACACTTCAGACGGGGCTACAAGAGAAGGGATGGATTAACTCGTAGACATGGATATTCGCCACTCGCAGAAGTTACGTGCCATCACAGTAGAATGAAGTGGACCCGGGCGGTTGTGGGGATCTAGAACTGTGTGGCAGGTGCTCCAACACAAACATAAACTACGCGTGAAACGCGAAGTGGTGATGAGCTTGCTGCGACAACTGCATCCACGAGGGACGAATTTGAGAAGACGGCGAAGGTTCATACGACGGACAGATCACTCAGTGGGGCCACATTATATGTGGCACGTCGATGGCTACGATAAGCTCAAGCGCTTTGGTTTGGCCCTGTCTGGATGTATCGATGGCTTTTCCAGGAGAATAATGTCGTGTTTGTGGGAATAAACACCAGCTCTCGCCTTCGTCTCCGAGTGGTGCTCTTGTGTCCAATCAGTGACGAGATCGCCATTGGCAAGGCAACCAATGAGAGACGGCCTCTGCGAACCTGGTGGGTGGGACTAACACGTTCACCCTCATCACTTCCGTAACAAGTGAATGGTTTGTGTTTTCTGCGAATTGCCTTGTGTTTTCTGTCAATTGCCTTGTGTTTTCTGCTATTTGCGTTGTTTTTTTTCTCGAGCCTCCCATGTCGTAATATGATCTCATGAACAAGCGGTTACCTGTTTATTGTCCAGACATCAAGGAGTGTGTGGTCAACCGACTGCTGTGTGACAAGGGTCTGTGCAGAAACCTTCCCGGCTCCTTCAGCTGCTCCTGTCCCAAGGGCTACGTCTTCAAACCTGACTCATGTGAAGGTGAGGGCAAACACTGACGCACAAATAGACACTTTGTTTGAAGAGCTGTGGTCATTAGAACATGTCATTACTGCCAGATGTTCCGCCTTGAGTTTTCTTTTTATTACATGTTTTGCATCAGCAATTTACAATTTGCTATTTCCCTTCCAGCGACCAACAAACCTCAAATATTCACTTTACAATAACACAGTCCAATGATATAGTAAACACTCCCAATACTGCTGTTTTAAAATCTTGCAACATCTCCACCAAACAATCTATTCAGGAAGATGAGAACAGTTTCTGGCATGTCCACAACACGTGAGTGTGGTGACCCATGTGTGCTCCACAATTTCCCCAGCAATTGTTAGGACAGGTCTTATTCATTTTTGCAGCCACCTCTGGTGTCAGAAAAAATCTTGTGACAACTTTCCATTTAAACTCCCGCTATATGTTTGCATGAGTGACATGATGTGCTTCCGTACATATTTGTTCCCAAGTGTCAGTTGATATTTCCAATTCAATTCTTCCTCCCATCATGCTTTAGTCTTTGAGGTGTTGTGGCAGTCCAAGTTAAAAAATATTTGGTAAATTTGACCAATTACTTGAGTTTTCCTATCACCCATTTGAATCTGTTCCATAAATTGTTCCACCTTTTGGGTTCCCTAATTTTGGGCCACTCTTTATGATTTGAGATAAAGCTTCTCATTTGTAAAGTCTGTGTTGGGGAGATGGAATGTTTCTTTCAACTGTTCGAAGGTATGAAAGTTCCCTTCCTCATGAAGCTGGTGAACGTATCTCAGTCCATGCTCAGCCCATTTTCTAAAATTTGAGTCAGTTTGTGATGGGATAAAGCTGCCAATGTATCCGATGTTTGTAAGGATGATATTGTTTTTGTCATTCCAAATTTAATTTTAGTTTTTTCCAAATGTTCAGAGTGGTATGCGTTGTGTTTTGAGTTAATTCTGTGGCGTTTCCTGTTAATTGTGTTGTGTTTTGCCCTTCTCGACCACCGTAGCTTTGCCATCACTATCCTGTGTGTCCCAATACTCCGAAGACCCAGGGCACTCGCCGTTCACCGCTTGATATGGTCCCTTCAAACCGAGCTCTGGAGCTGACTGGAAACAAAGTGGTATACGAAGTGCGGATAGATTTCCAGGATACCAAAGCACTTTCTTTAAAAACAATATCCAATAGGACAACAGGGACATTTTAGTAAAAAGGACGACTCTTCCCTTTGTTTACGTTCTCTCTGTTCCATCCTCACCTCCTCCTCTATGAGAAGGTGATGGTTGCAGCCTGCCACCTCTTCAGGACCAGAGACGTGCAGGTGGGATCAGAGCCTTCGACCCTTCTCACCCTGGTCATGGACTGTTTGTTCCTCTTCCCTCTGGCAGGAGGCTACGGTCCATCCAGACCAGAACCTCCCGTCACAGGAACAGCTTCTTCTCCTCGGCCGTCAGATCGATGAATTTGTGATCAGCCCTTGTTGTTTGTATTTTATTTTATTTCTTATTATTATGTTTTTGTTCATGTTTGCACATTATTCCAAAGCACTTTCCTAGTTTGTGGGATTCTGATTCTGATCTCACGTTAGCGACCCAAAGGGTCTGCCGTGTCCGACAACATGAACAATACAACATGTCTATACAACAGTATGTTTTTATTTCTTCTTAACAAACAACAGTGGGCTAGCATCCATCCTTCTACTGCTAACAGATCTGTCACTGCAATTTGACATTGGGAAAGGTGCATGAGCCCTGTGAAGTGTTTGTTGAGTGACTGAGGTGTGTGTGTCCCTGCAGGTGTCCAGCAGCTGCTGGTGATGAAAGAAGAAGAAGATGCTACTGAGCAGCAGGAGTGCAGCTCCAGTCTGGATCAGGAGGGACAAGAACCTCCTCTCATTAAAGAAGAACCAGAAGAAGAAGATCTAGACCAAATCAAAGAAGAGGCCACCCAGTTCTCCCTCACTCCTGTCCAGGTGAAGAGTGAAGATGATGGAGCAACCAGCAGCTGGACTCAACACATGAAGACAGAAGCTGATGGAGACACCTGTGGAGGAGCAGAAGCAGCCAGTGACTTGGATACACCTCTCCTCCCTGACCACCAGAGGTCGCCTTGTTCTGACTCTGACACTGTTGACAGTGAGGACTGGAGAGGAACTAGTGACCCTGAATCTGCTTCAAATTCAATGGAGGATCCAAATGTTCATGTCAGTGGGAAGAAAGATGATGCTCTCAACACACTGAACTGCTCTGGGTGTGGGAGGAAATGCTCTTCGAAGTCTGAACTGATTGGACACATGAAATCCTGCAGCGGATCTTTGAGTTGTTCGGTTTGTGGAAAATGTTTTGAAAAGAAACGTGATCTAAAAATCCACATGAGACTTCACACAGGAGATGCACCTTACAACTGCTCCTACTGTGGTGAGAGGTTTACCCAGCAGGAAACAAAGGAAGAACACATGAAGATTCACGCTGGAGAAAAACCTTTCCAGTGCTCTCAGTGTGGTAAATGCTTCATGCATCACTATTACCTAATGCAACACATGAGAGTTCACACGGGTGAAAAACCTTTCAGTTGCTTGCAGTGTGGTAAATGCTTTTCACAGAAGGGGAATCTGAGTACTCACCTGAGACGTCACTCGGGTGTAAAACCCTTCAGCTGCTCTCAGTGTGGTAAGTGCTTTTCACTAAAGGGGTCACTGAATAGTCACCTAAGACTTCACACAGGTGAAAAAACATTCAGGTGCTCTCAGTGTGGTAAGTGTTTCAAGCAACATACCACACTGAAAACACACTTGAGAATTCATACTGGAGAAAAGCCTTTCAGCTGCTCTCGGTGTGGTAGATGTTTTACAACAAAAGGGAGTCTGTGTACTCACCTGAGACATCACTCTGGTGAAACACCTTACAAATGCTTTGAGTGTGGTCAGAGTTTTGCACAGCGTAAAACATTTAATGTGCACAAGAAAGTCCACACTGGTGAAAAACCTTTCAGATGTTCTGAGTGTGGAAGATCTTTTTCTCAGAAATGTCACCTGGATGAACACATGAGAATTCACACTGGAGAAAAACCGTATGGTTGCTTGCAGTGTGGTAAGTGTTTTTCACAGAAGGGTTCCCTCAATAGTCACCTGAGACTTCACACAGGTGAAAAACCGTTTAAATGTTCTCATTGTGGTAAGTGCTTCAAGCACCATACTACACTGAAAACACACATGAGAATTCATACTGGTGAAAAACCTTTCCACTGCCCCCAGTGTGGCAAGTCTTTTGCACAGCGTGGGACTTTTAAGTTACACTTAAAGGTTCACATGGATGAAAAACCGTTCAGCTGCTCTCAGTGTGGCAAATGTTTTACCCAGAGTGTTGCCCTGAAAAACCACATGATACTTCACACTGGAGAAAAACCTTTTAGTTGCTCCCTGTGTGATAAACAGTTTGCAACCAAAGGTAACCTGAGCACTCACCTGAGGCATCATTCTGGTGTAAAACCATTCGGCTGCCCTCATTGTGGTAAAAGTTTTGTTCGGAAACATCACCTCACGGGACACATGAGAGTTCACACTGGCGAAAAACCCTTCAGCTGCCCTCAGTGTGGTCGGTCTTTTGCTCGTAAAGGTCACCTGGACGGACACATGAGAATTCATACTGGGGAGAAACCTTTTGTTTGCTCTCATTGTAGTAAATGTTTTAAATTGAAACAGTACCTGAAGTGTCACATGAGAGTTCACTCTGGTGACCAGCCTTACTCTGAGTGACCACGTGTGTATTTGACAGTTGACAGGACTGTTTTATTGTCCTTGTCTAATTATGGAAGAGAGTTTAATATTTCATATACTGGTAATGACATTGAGGCTTCTTTCGTCCTCTGGTCTATGTTTTCTACATGAGAGACGAGTCTGCTCACTGCAGTGTTGTTCATTTTGATGATAGACGCAGTTCTGTAGATGTGTTTATTTGAGCGTCACCTGCATATGATCCTGTTTTCATGTTTAGTTCTTCAAAGAACATTGTGTGAGAAGAGACTTTTCTTTGTCAGTTCCCCCGTATTTCACATTATCACATCGTGCATCAAGCAGTTTTCTGTTTTGACTGACAGACGGATTTTAGCAACACTAAGATAAATGATGCGGCCAAAGTCATGACATGTTGGATGAATTGTCTGAATGATTTACTTTAATAAACATCAAATGCAGGAAAGAATCATCATCATGGAAATGACCCGCTATCATCTGTGTTCTGGGAAAATAATCAACATAAAAAAACATTCAAACATGATATATAAGTGATACATGAGAGATAACCGTTGCTAAGGAACCAGGCCAACCTGATGAGAAATGGGCTACTGGAACAAGACACAGATTAGAAGGAAGATTAAGAAGTAAATGGAAACCTACAGCCTCGAAAGAAATCGGAAGCAAAGTTGCCAAGTACCTTCAGAAGATCTGCTAGATGTGAATGCTTTGATCACCAGCAGCTGCTGGACATCCCTACAGAGACTATCACTGAGATCAACAGGTTGTTTCACAGTACAGCAACAGTCATCCTCGAAATGCTTGGATACAAGATGGAAACTGGACAGAAGAACCATTGCACAGCTGGAACAGATGTGGAAGATCAAGACCACTGTAGTCCCCAGAGTAATAAGAGCACTTGTAGCCCCAAACTCCAACAGATCCCAGGAAGGACATCTGGCGCCTCAGTCCAGAAGACCACAGTCCGAGGAACAGCTATCGCTCCTTAACTTTTTTCTATTTGTCGGTCAAATTCTAAAATTATTCCCAGACATTATTGTTTTATACACAAGCCCTGTCTCCTGAAATTGTCAACCAGCTGGACAGATGTCAACAAACAGATGAAGCATTGATTGTGCTAGTTTCTTTCCACTCTGAACTATAGTATAATAATTAACTGGCTCAGACGGTTATTTGCTGTGATATATGTTCCCTCATCTAAAGTCTAATCATATACATAAATATTTCTCATGAAGAGTTCAGTCGCTCGGGGCCCGAGTGATCATCTGCTATATTGCAGCATGACAGCGACGCTCTGTGAAACTGCAGAGGACGCTGTCGATCATCCCACTGACGTCGACACTGACCCGGATGTTTATGCGCCTGACTCCGCCCACTCCTCCATTTTCTTTATTTCCGGAGCAGCTTCGTGCTCTTCGTCCGTGGATCCTCCAGCGGATGAAATGTTCTTCAGAGGTGGAAAGATTCATAAGTGACGATCATCTGCTGCCGAGTTTCCACCACATCTTCCTCTGCTGTGAAGGAGAGACGGAAGGAAGAGGATCCTGCTGCAGATGGAGACCCGGAGAGCAGGTGCACACACACACACACACACACACACACACACACACACACACACACACACACACACACACACACACACACACACACTCAACAACTGAAGCAGTTCACTCCTCCAAACTAGTAACGGAGTGACTGGAACGTCTCGATCCTCAACTTGAGGGTTGAAGGTGTCTGGAAAATGTCCTCACTTCCCATGAAAAAGTGTCCTGACTCTGTTGGTCCTCACAGTGTCATGTTGACTCCGCACCAGTGTCCCACCTTCTCATATCCGGTTCTTCAAAGAGGCAGCGTGAGAAACAAAACAGTGAAGGTATTTTCAACGGTCACGCGAGGACGGCTGGATCGCGAGATGCATTTGAAGAGAGCAGAAATGGAGGATGACATCAGATCAGGGATCAGTTAACCCACATATATCTGGGCTCAACCGCACACTGGTGGCTCACTACATGGATGGATGGATGGATGGATGGATGGATGGATGGATGGATGGATGGATGGATGGATGTCCGCAGCAGCTGTGCGTGTGTGTTGATATGTCAGGGTTTCACATGCATTTTTGATTCTACTTTGCAAGTGCTTTTGTGTGTGAAACAGAGAGCAGGGCGGAATGGATCAGATCATTGAGAACAGACCAGCGATTTTTGCCAACATGTCCAACGATGGTAAAACATGACAGATGGTGAGCAACAACACTCATGTAGAGCAGCATAAAGGACCACTTTCTATAAACATGGTGGAACGTGCTATAATATGAGTGCAGACGTGACAGTTAACTCTCATCAACACTGTTATTATTTTAACTGGATTTGAGTGCATGAAACACTCCATAGATTATTTTGATAAGCGTCAAATGAAAATGCAAACTTAACCATTCTGCACAGATTATTATTTAATCTGATGATTAAAGTTTATATTTCTATTTCACCTTCTATACAGTAGACATTGTGAGTGATTCCTGTCACATATTATTGTCCAGGTAAACTGCATATGACTTCACTGTGTTTGGTGAGCAGATCCTCATTCATCGTCTTCTTCATAAATATTTCAGGTTTTGGGGCATTTACAGACAAATCTTGAACTTTCATTCGCTGAGATTGCGTCTTAACAGTCGATATTCTTCTGAGTTTTTTCAATTTGATGCTGCACCAGTGTCAACAAAGGTTTCATGTGCGACGTCACAGTAGCCTCGGCGTCACGTGTCTGCTTGTCAGCATAGATCTATAGTGTATGGAATGTAACACTCACTTTGGCAGATTAGTGAGTGTTACAGTGACAGTGTTACTACTTTAACTCCGGTATCGGATCGGTATCGTAAGGTACCCAAAGCCCAGGCAGCGGTATCGGAACCATAAAAGTCGGATTGGTACATCCCTACTTAAGGACTATCACATTTAGTAATAAGGAACTTCCATTCGTCGTGACATCTTTCATATTTCAGTTCCTCCTGGAGACAGCGATGTTGTGATTGCACCCATAAATGCAACTTCAACCAATCCCAGCGAGTTCTGCGAGGCGCTGCAGTTGTGTCCAATCACCGCGACTTTACCACCTATTCCACCAATGACTTGACTCAACCTCCATCGTATCCCCTCCCTCCTTGTTGAGATGAAGACATGTGCGATGCCAAACGCTCGCGTTCGCCCACAAATCTTGCCACCAAGACTAGCGATTCAGACATGAAGGGTCCTGAATCCTAAATGTCCAAATTCCCATGATGGAAATGTACACTAGAGGGAAGTAAAAAGTGGAACCGACTAGTGCAGCGTCACCCGAACACTATACAGGGCAGACGTAAACAAACATGGCCGACCTCCAGATCCATCTCTGTCCAGGCTGTTTCTGAGCCTCTACATCCCTCATGACCCTGTGGAACAGATCAGCACCTGCTGTTTGAATGAGCCGCTCACACACACCTTTACCTCTCAGACTCCGCCCATCCAAACCTCCGTCAGGCTCCGCCCTTTTGAGGAGCTCCGGAACAAAACAACGAACACTCACTACACTGTCATCATTCACTGTGTGGGTTTTTTGCACTTGAAATACAATAAATAAAGCATGTTTTGTTCAAGTCATTACAATAATGATCTTTTTCAGGCATAGAATGTGACACCAGTTTTTTATATGCTCATTTGCAAAGGTCCGCATTTCCCGCCATGTTGTTCCAGATCCTTAAATGACTGCAACGTTCACTGCAAGATCTGAGATTTTTGGCTGCAACAATCAATAAAAAAGTAATAGAGGGACTAATTTTTGTTTCTGATGCTATCAACAAGTGGTCATGAAAACAGGGCACGAACAAGTGCTGGGAATTATTTTTCACTGTCGTGTAAATGTGCATTGTGCTTGAATTTGACATTGGGAAAGGTGTATGAGCCCTGTGAAGTGTTTGTTGAGTGACTGAGGTGTGTGTGTCCCTGCAGGTGTCCAGCAGCTGCTGGTGATGAAAGAAGAAGAAGATGCTACTGAGCAGCAGGAGTGCAGCTCCAGTCTGGATCAGGAGGGACAAGAACCTCCTCTCATTAAAGAAGAACCAGAAGAAGAAGATCTAGACCAAATCAAAGAAGAGGCCACCCAGTTCTCCCTCACCCCTGTCCAGGTGAAGAGTGAAGATGATGGAGCAACCAGCAGCTGGACTCAACACATGAAGACAGAAGCTGATGGAGACACCTGTGGAGGAGCAGAAGCAGCCAGTGACTTGGATACACCTCTCCTCCCTGACCACCAGAGGTCGCCTTGTTCTGACTCTGACACTGTTGACAGTGAGGACTGGAGAGAGACTAGTGACCCTGAATCAGCTTCAAATTCAATGGAGGATCCAAATGTTCATGTCAGTGGGAAGAAAGATGATGCTCTCAATACACTGATCTGCTCTGGGTGTGGGAGGAAATGCTCTTCGAAGTCTGAACTGATTCGACACATGAAATCCTGCAGCGGATCTTTGAGTTGTTCGGTTTGTGGAAAATGTTTTGAAAAGAAACGTGATCTAAAAATCCACATGAGACTTCACACAGGAGATGCGCCTTACAACTGCTCCTACTGTGGTGAGAGGTTTACCCAGCGTGAAACAAAGGAAGAACACATGAAGATTCACGCTGGAGAAAAACCTTTCCAGTGCTCTCAGTGTGGTAAATGCTTCATGCAGCATTATTACCTGAAGGAACATATGAGAGTTCACACGGGTGAAAAACCTTTCGGTTGCTTGCAGTGTGGTAAATGTTTCAAGCACCATTCCACACTGAAAACACACATGAGAATTCATACTGGAGAAAAGCCATTCCACTGCCCCAAGTGTGAGAAATCTTTTGCACAGCGTGGGACTTTCAAGCTACACTTAAAAGTTCACATGGAAGAAAAACCGTTCAGCTGCTCAGAGTGTGGTAAATATTTCATACGGCGTGTGGCCTTGAATGACCACATGAGACTTCACACGGGTGAAAAACCTTTCAGCTGCTCCCAGTGTGGTAGATGTTTTACAACAAAAGGGAATCTGAGAACTCACCTGAGACTTCACTCGAGTGTTAAACCTTACAGCTGCTCTCAGTGTGGTAAAAGCTTTGTTCAGAAATATCACCTTCAGGGACATATGGTAATTCACACTGGCGAAAAGCCTTTCACCTGCTGTCAGTGTGGTCAGAGTTTTGCACAGCGTCAAACGTTGAAAGTGCACGAGAAAATCCACACTGGTGAAAAATCTTTCAGATGTTCTGAGTGTGGAAGATCTTTTGCCCGTAAATGTCACCTGGATAGACACATGAGAATTCACACTGGAGAAAAACCGTATGGTTGCTTGCAGTGTGGTAAGTGTTTTTCAAAGAAGAGTTCCCTGAATAGTCATCTGAGACTTCACACAGGGGAAAAACCTCTTAAATGCTTAAGTGCTTCAAGCACCATACTACACTGAAAACACACAAGGAATTCACACTGGAGAAAAACCCTTCTGCTGCCCTCAGTGTGGTCAGTCTTTTGCTCGTAAAGGTCTCCTAGAGGGACACATGAGAATTCATACTGGGGAGAAACCTTTTGTTTGCTCTCATCGTAGTAAATGTACCTGAAGTGTCACATGAGAGTTCACTCTGGTGACCACACGTGTATTTGACAGTTGAGAAGACTGTTTTATTGTCCATGTCTAATTATGGAAGAGAGTTTCATATACTGGTAATGACATTGAGGCTTCTTTCGTCCTCTGGTCTATGTTTTCTACATGAGAGACGAGTCTGCTCACTGCAGTGTTGTTCATTTTGATGATAGACGCAGTTCTGTAGATGTGTATATTTGAGCGTCACCTGCATATGATCCTGTTTTCATGTTTAGTTCTTCAAAGAACATTGTGTGAGAAGAGACTTTTCTTTGTCAGTTCCCCCGTATTTCTCATTATCACATCGTGCATCAAGCAGTTTTCTATTTTGACTGACAGACGGATTTTAGCAACACTAAGATAAATGATGCGGCCAAAGTCATGACATGCTGGATGAATTGTCTGAATGATTTACTTTAATAAACATCAAATGCAGGAAAGAATCACCATCATGTAAATGACTCGCTATCATCTGTGTTCTGGGAAAAAAGAAAACATTCAAACATGATATATAAGTGATACATGAGAGATAACCGTTGCTAAGGAACCAGGCCAACCTGATGAGAAATGGGCTACTGGAACAAGACACAGATTAGACGGAAGATTAAGAAGTTAATGTAAACCTGCAGCCTCAGAAGAATATGGAAGCTTACAGTACAACAACAGTAATCCTCCAAATGCTGAGATACAAGATGGAGAAGAACCATTGCCCTCCTCCAGTTGGAGGCACTGATCATGGCAGCACAAGAACAGGCCCGAAGCAGCAGGGCCATAGAGGCCAGGATCTACCACAGTAGAGCTGACCTGAGGTGCAGGCTGTGTGAAGATGCCTCAGAAACAGTCCAACATATAGTAGCAGTGTGTACAGAATCATCTGTTCCCAACACGGAGTAGAAGTATCCAAATCAATCCACACAACAAAGCTAAGATTCTGTGTGACCAACAGCTGCTGCCTAACCAACCGCACATAGTGGTGGTGGTCAAGGAGCCGAAGAGAGCAGTGGCGATAGATGTTGTAATACCAGCCGACGCCAACATCTGGAAGAAGGAACATGAAAACACTAAGAAGTACCAGGGGTTGAAAGAACAGCTGGAACAGATGTGGAAGATCAAGACCACTGTAGTCCCCAGAGTAATAAGAGCACTTGTAGCCCCAAACTCCAACAGATCCCAGGAAGGACATCTGGCGCCTCAGTCCAGAAGACCACAGTCCGAGGAACAGCTATCGCTCCTTAACCTTTTTTATTTCACGTTGAAATTCTAAATTTACTCCTCAGACATCATTGTTTTGGAGGAATTCATGTCAAAGGCAAACCAGAGTTTCAAAACTGTCACTGTCACAGACATCCCTGTCGCCTGCTCTTGTCAAACTTTTAGCCAAATTTAAATGCTATTTTTACAATCTTTCTCAGTGAAGCAGAAAGTTTGACAAGAGCATCTTGTAATGTCCCTGCTTTTGATGGAAGCAAATGAAACCTTCCAGCTGGACAGATGTCGACAAACAGAAGAAGCATTAAATGTGCTCGTTTTTTTCCACTCTCAACCATAGTATAACTGTTGACTGTCTCAAAATATTCCTTGAGGACCTTGATCGCATGAGGAATTGATCCCAAACATACTTCCTTTTGTTGACCAGCTCCTATCTTGGCATTTCAACTGTCCATCAACTGTCAGTACTTGTATACACAACTTTTCTGCCAATATTCTGCCTCCACATGCGTGGAACAGACGATTATTTGACATATGATCCCTCAGATAAAGTCTAATCATATCCATAAATATTGTAGCAAGCAGTGGTCAGAGATGACACAATGGATTATCCTTCTGCATCTGTAGGAACTCTCAGACGCTCTTTATTGGAAGCAACCAAACAAACAGTGAACACAGCGAAGGCATAAAACACAACAGCCACTTGAACTATGGTGCCCCAACATCTGAAAACCACCAAATGCATCATGGGTAGTCCACATCACTGCTGAATACAGCAGTCCACCTCTCAGTCGCTACATAGCCCCCACCTGAGGGGTCAGACGTCCTCGGCGACCCCATCATCCAACACAAAATCTTTTAGATGCCCAGGACGCCGTCGTTGGCGGTTCGGTCGCCTCAGAACGACATTGACCGTAGCAGATGGTGAGTCACGTTGACAGGGCCCAGGGGTACTGGTGTCACTGCTTTGCTCACCAGCAGGAGTGCAAAGGGGCCGGTATGGCGACAGTCTGTCCTGGTGTAACACCACCATTCACCATTTTCCTGGCATCCGCACCCGGTACACCACTTCAGATAAGCGCCCTGTGACTTCACCAGGACCCTGCCAGTGGCTGTGCAGTTTGGGGGACATTCCCTTCTTTCGAACAGGGCAATACACCCACACCTTTTCTCCCGGTTGGAAGGCTCGTTCTCTGCAGCGGGTGTCATAAGCCCTATTCTGTCGAGCACCTGAGTTGTCTTGGGCTTGACGGGTGTAGTCATGTACTACCTGCAGGCGCTCCCTCAATCTGCGGAGATAGTCCATCGCTTTCCCCCCAACGATTTCAGGTTCAGGGGGGGCACCAAAGATTAAGTCGCCTGGCGTCCGAAGCTCCCTCCCAAACAGAAGAGCAGCAGGTGTACACCGACTGGACTCCTGCACAGCAGATCTGTAGGACCACAGGACGAGCGGCAGGTGATGATCCCAGTCCCTCTGATGCTGACTGGTCAGAATAGCAAGCTGTGTAGCCAGGGTACGGTTGAAGCGCTCTACTAGGCCGTCACTCTGGTGAAGTGGGGTTGTTCTCGTCTTCCTCACCCCAAGCCGCCGGCAGACCTCTCCAAAGACCTGTGACTCGAAGTTCCGTCCCTGGTCGCTGTGAAGCTCCTCAGGAACTCCAAACCGAGAAAACATCTCCTCCACCAACTTTTCTGCTGTGGTGCCAGCACTCTGATCTGGAATTGCATACGCTTCTGGCCATTTGGTAAAATAATCCATAGCGACCAAAATGTAGCGGTTGCCAGAGTCAGTGATTGGAAAGGGTCCGAGGATGTCCACTCCTATCCTCTCCATCGGCGCCGCCACCAAGTACTGCTGCAGTGGGGCATGAGAGCGCTGTGTTGGCCCCTTCTGGGCAGTGCAGGCGTCACAGCAGTGTACATACAGTTCAACATCCTGTCTACAGCCTGGCCAGTAAAACCGGTCCCGCAGTCGCTGGAGAGTCTTCGCATTCCCATAGTGTCCTGCCCCCACCAAGCCACGGACACCTTGAAGAACGTTGGGACGTAAAGCTCGGGGCACCAACCACTGAAGGAGGTCCTTCCCTCTCCCTGACGCCTGCCATCTCCGCTACATCACACCATCGTGGACCTCAAAGTTGCCCCATTGGGAGTGATACACTTTCACCTCAGCTCCAAGGGCTGACACCTCTGCCCATCTCGGACGCCGTCCTGCTTCAAGCGGGCACTTCACCATGGCCAAGGTAGCGTCAGCCCGCTGGTGTTGCCTCAGCTGCTCTGAGGTCAATGAAAGCTGCCCATCCTCGTCACCTGTGGCACTGGCAGTTGCCACTCTCCGTGGCACCTGGTCCCGCTCTTCTTGGCGCCAGCAATAGCAACACTCTACAGCTGCACATGGACGACGTGAGAGGGCGTCAGCATTTCCATGAAGCCTCCCCGCTCGATGTTGGATCTCGAAGTCGAAACCCTGGAGAGCCTCCAGCCAACGCAGCGAGTTCGGGGCACATTGGTCAGCACCTTCTCCATCAGCCGCTCGAACGTAGCAGGTGCATTGCAGAGTCCAAAGGGCATGACCCGGAACTGCACAACCCTTGGCCGATGGTGAAAGCAGTCTTGGGTCTTGCTTCAGGGGCTAGCTCCACCTGCCAGTAGCCACAGCGAAGATCAAGGGAGCTGAACCAACTGGACCCCGCAATGTAGTCAAGGGCATCGTCAATGCGAGGGAGTGGGTAGGAATCTTTTTTAGTGACAGCGTTGAGACGACGATAGTCGACACAGAACCTCCAAGTGCCGTTCTTCTTCCTGACCAAAACAACAGGAGCAGCCCATGGACTGTCCGATGGCTCAGTGACTTCAGCAGCAAGCATCTCCTGGATCTTTTCTTCTGCCACCTGCCGTTTGGAGAGGGCCAACCGGTGAGGGCGTAGACAAATTGGTGGCGCATCATCAGTCTTGATATGGTGCTGGACCAGTGCCGTCCGCTTGCAGTCCTTGTCTCTGGCAGCAAAAATGTCACTTATAGTCGTCTAGAAGGCATTTCAACTGGTGGCATTGTTGCGGATTGAGGTTGTCGCTACTGCGTTGCCAGAGTAGACTGATGGCCTCTGCCGTCTCAGCAGACAGGGTAGCACTGGGCCCAGTAGTTGGCACTGCTGCAACCTGTGGGGATGCTGAGTTGCTGGTGTCAAGTTGTGGGGCATGAGACTGCACTGCTGCTCTTGTCTGCTGCTGTCTTGTCTGAGTTTGCTCCTCACGACCAGACTGGAGCTCCACCGTCTCTCGGCCAAGGGTGATGGCTTTTCCAGCCACGTCGACTTGGGCACCCCAAAGGCTTAGCAAGTCTAGGCCAATGATACATGGATCTTGGATGTAAGCAAGCCACAACGACCTACCAACGTACACCTGCCTTGGAGGGGGGGTGGAAGCTGGAGTGGTGCCTCCCTCATTACACCACTCCACTGTCGTTTCCCGCTGTCTGGTTCTTTGGAGCAGGAGCTGGGCAATTTCGAGCGATGTGACCAGGCTGGTCACATCGGTAGCAGAGGTCACTTGAGCGGGATGGTCGTCTGGAGTGTGGACGCCGTCCTGGTAGTGGCAGTGTCGCTGATTGGCGGACTTCTTCAGCCTCCTCCTCTATTTCATTGCAATCAACCATCCTCACGAGTGTTCGCTGAATCAGGGTTCTTTGTGAAGCAGATTGAGCAGCCAGGATCCATTCAGCCTGTTCAGCTTCCTGTAGTGCATCACCGATGGACTGGGGCATAGTGAGGCGAACATGCTGCCGTAATTTCTCTGGAGTGAGTCCTTGTAAGAATGCATGCAGGGCTAGCTCTTCTTGGGCAGCAGCGTCAAAATGTGGATAACCTTGTTGGGCATGAAGCTGCACATCGGCGGCGAAGGTTCCCAGACTCTCTCCTTCCTGCCGTCAGCGACTAGCTAGCAGCTCCCTGTTCTGGTCAGCAAACCGCCGTTGTCCGAACCGCTGCTGGAGTGCTGTAGTTAGGATGTAGAAGTCACGTTGTTCCACTGGGGAAAGATCGAGGAGGACTTGTGTTGCCTTCCCTTCCAAGGCTAGGGTCAAGTGGGTGGCCGCTTCGTCATTACTCCAGCCGTTATGCTGTACTGTAATCTGGACTTGGGGGACGTATGGTGCTAGTGGTGCCGTACCATTGTACTTGGGTAGCTTGACGGTCGACCTTGGTGTCACCAGATGTTCTGGCTGGCTGGAGTTGACATCATGGGCCCCTCGAAACGATGTTTCAGAGTACTGGAGCCATCTGGACAGCAGGGATGTTCCCTGGTCCTCCCATCCAGCTGATGGTGATCTTCGGTCAGCCTGTGTACTCCACTGGTCTCCTCCAACAGCAGGCGACCTGCTGACATCCGCAGTCCCACGGTCCTCCTTTCCACTAGGTGGCGAGCAGCAGTCATCCTTTGTTCACTGGTCCTTCCTTCCAGTAGGTGGCCATCACCTTCCGCGGACCGCCTCTTCATCTCCACTGGGTGGCAAGCTGGAGCCATCTGTTCACTGGCTCCTCCTTCCCTTAGTTGGCGAGCTTCTGCAGTCCTCTTCTTCAGAAATCCTCTTCTTCAGAAACGGGTGAAGCTCAATTGCTCCTCCAGTTTGAGAATTTCCTCTCCTATTCTTTTGAAGACAGAAATCCCACTTCTGGCACCAAAGTAGCAAGCAGTGGTCAGAGATGACACAATGGATTCTCCTTCTGCATCTGCAGGAACTCTCAGACGCTCTTTATTAAAAGCAACCGAACTGCAGCAAACAGTGAACACAGCGAAGGCATAAAACACAACAGCCACTTGAATTATAGTGCCCCAACATCTGAAAACCACCAAATGCATCATGGGTAGTCCACATCACTGCTGAATACAGCAGTCCACCTCTCAGTCGCTACAATATTTCTCATGAAGAGTTCAGTCGCTCGGGGCCCGAGTGATCATCTGCTGTATTGCAGCATGACAGCGACACTCTGTGAAACTGCAGAGGACGCTGTCGATCATCCCACTGACGTCGACACTGACCCGGATGTTTATGCGCCTGACTCCGCCCACTCCTCCATTTTCTTTTCCTCCGGAGCAGCTTCGTGCTCTTTGTCCGTGGATCCTCCGGCGGATGAAATGTTCTTCAGAGGTGGAAAGATTCATAAGTGACGATCATCTGCTGCCGAGTTTCCACCACATCTTCCTCTGCTGTGAAGGAAGAGGATCCTGCTGCAGATGGAGACCCGGAGAGCAGGTACACACACACACACACACACACACACACACACACACACACACACACACACACACACACACACACACTCAACAACTGAAGCAGTTCACTCCTCCAAACTAGTAACGGAGTGACTGGAACGTCTCGATCCTCAACTTGAGGGTTGAAGGTGTCGGGAAAATGTCCTCGCTTCCCATGAAAAAGTGTCCTGACTCTGTTGGTCCTCACAGTGTCATGTTGACTCCGCACCAGTGTCCCACCTTCTCATATCCGGTTCTTCAAAGAGGCAGCGTGAGAAACAAAACAGTGAAGGTATTTTCAACGGTCACGCGAGGACGGCTGGATCGCGAGATGCATTTGAAGAGACCAGAAATGGAGGATGAGATCAGATCAGGGATCAGTTAACCCACATATATCTGGGCTCAACCGCACACTGGTGGCTCACTACATGAATGAATGGATGGATGGAGGGAGGGATGGATGGATGATGGATGGATGGATGGATGGATGGATGGATGGATGGATGGATGGATGGATGGATGGATGTCCGCAGCAGCTGTGCGTGTGTGTTGATATGTCAGGGTTTCACATGCATTTTTGATTCCACTTTGCAAGTGCTTTTGTGTGTGAAACAGAGAGCAGGGCGGAAGGGATCAGATCATTGAGAACAGACCAGCGATTTTTGCCAACATGTCCAACGATGGTAAAACATGACAGATGGTGAGCAACAACACTCATGTAGAGCAGCATAAAGGACCACTTTCTATAAACATGGTGGAACGTGCTATAATATGAGTGCAGACGTGACAGTTAACTCTCATCAACACTGTTATTATTTTAACTGGATTTAAGTGCATGAAACACTGGTTAGGTTATTCTGTATCGTAAGATACCCAAAGCCCAGGCAGCGGTATCAGGACCATAGAAGTCGGATTGGTACATCCCTAGTTAAAGGCTCCTCCTGCACCGTCTCCCTCCTCTGAGTCAGTAACCTCGCTCTCCAGATGTAATGTACCTTTGAATTCAGTCCTGCAGGTTCGCGACCCAAATGGTCGACAATGTCCGACAACATATACACATATACACAACAATACAACATGTATGTAAAAACAATATGTTTTTATTTCTTCTAAACAAACAACAGTGTGCTAGCATCCAGGCTAATGTTAGCATCCTCATACTGCTAACAGATCTAACACTGCAATACAGCCAAACCAAGTGAGATGATCAGTGCTGATGCAAGAGGTTGCACTTCACTTTGTTGTCCGACGGCACTTCATCGTGGAGGGCACTTTAAACCAAGTGCTAGTGTTAGGGTGAGAAATGGGACACATTTTTCACATTTCAGTTCCTCCAGGAGAGGACGATCAACTTTGACTTTGACTTCCCGCCTATTCCACCAATCACTTGAGTCTCCATTGGCCCCGCCCTTCTACACGGGATGTGCAGCATCATATTTCCTCCCTCCTTGTTGAAGTCATGTGCGACGCCAACCACTCACATCTGCCCACAAATCTTGCCACCAAGGGTCGTGACTCGAACGTGAAGGATCCTAATTCTATTGAAATGTAGAGTAGTGGGATGTAAAAAGTGGAACTGACTAGTGCAGTGTCACCCAAAAACTAAACAAACATGGCCGACCTCCAGATCCATCTCTCTCCAGGTTGTCCCAACATCCCGATCCTGTGGAACAGATCAGCAGCTACTGTTTGAATGAGCCGCTCCCACACACCTTTACCTCTCAGACTCCGCCCCCATCCAAACCTCCGTCAGGCTCCGCCCTTTTGAGGAGCTCCGGAACAAAACAACGAACACTCACTACACTGTCACATTGTCACATTGTGTGTGTTCTTTGCACTTGAAATACAATAAATAAAACATATTTTGTTCAAATCATTACAACCAAGAGGTAAATAAGTGACACCAGTTTTTTACAAGCTCATTTGCAAAGGTCCATGTTTCCCGCCATGTTGTTCCAGATCCTTACATGACTGCAAGATCTGACATTTTTGGCTGCAATAATCAATTAAAAAAAAAGTAATCGAGGGACTAATTTCCATTCTTGATGGTATCAACAAGTGGTCATGAAAACAGGGTACGAACAAGTGCTGGGAGTTATTTTTCACTGTTGTGTAAATGTGCGTGCATACAGATGCTCCTTGAAAAGGCTGGAAATGTGCTTGAATTTGACATTGGGAAAGGTGTATGAGCCCTGTGAAGTGTTTGTTGAGTGACTGAGGTGTGTGTGTCCCTGCAGGTGTCCAGCAGCTGCTGGTGATGAAAGAAGAAGAAGATGCTACTGAGCAGCAGGAGTGCAGCTCCAGTCTGGATCAGGAGGGACAAGAACCTCCTCTCATTAAAGAAGAACCAGAAGAAGAAGATCTAGACAACCAGATCCTTGTCATTCCTGTCGAGGTGAAGAGTGAAGATGATGGAGCAACCAGCAGCTGGACTCAACACATGAAGACAGAAGCTGATGGAGACACCTGTGGAGGAGCAGAAGCAGCCAGTGACTTGGATACACCTCTCCTCCCTGACCACCAGAGGTCGCCTTGTTCTGACTCTGACACTGATGACAGTGAGGACTGGAGAGAGACTAGTGACCCTGAATCAGCTTCAAATTCAATGGAGGATCCAAATGTTCATGTCAGTGGGAAGAAAGATGATGCTCTCAACACACTGATCTGCTCTGGGTGTGGGAGGAAATGCTCTTTGAAGTCTGAACTGATTCGTCACATGAAATCCTGCAGCGGATCTTTGAGTTGTTCGGTTTGTGGAAAATCTTTTGAAAAGAAACGTGATCTAAAAATCCACATGAGACTTCACACAGGAGATGCACCTTACAACTGCTCCGACTGTGGTGAGAGGTTTACCCAGCGGGAAACAAAGAAAGAACACATGAAGATTCATGCTGGAGAAAAACCTTTCCAGTGCTCTCAGTGTGGTAAATGCTTCATGCAGCACCATTACCTGAAGGAACACATGAGAGTTCACACTGGTGAAAAACCTTTCGGTTGCTTGCAGTGTGATAAGTTTTTTTCACGGAAGGGTTCCCTAAATAGTCACTTGAGACTTCACACAGGTGAAAGACCTTTTAAATGCTCTCATTGTGGTAAGTGCTTCAAGCATTATTCTACGATGAAAACGCACATAAGAATTCACACTGGAGAAAAACCTTTCCACTGCCCCCAGTGTGGCAAGTCTTTTGCACAGTGTGGGACTTTAAAGTTACACTTGAAGGTTCACATGGATGAAAAACCGTTCAGCTGTTCCCTGTGTGATAAACAGTTTGCAACCAAAGGTAACCTGAGCGCTCACCTGAGGCTTCATTCTGGTGTAAAACTGTTCGGCTGCCCTCATTGTAGTCAAAGTTTTGTTCTGAAAAATCATCTCACAGGACATATGAGAGTTCACACTGGCAAAAAGCCCTTCAGCTGCCCTCAGTGTGGTCGGTCTTTTGCTCGTAAAGGTCACCTGGAGGGACACATGAGAATTCATACTGGGGAGAAACCTTTTGTTTGCTCTCATTGTAGTAAATGTTTTACACGGAAACAGTACCTGAAGCATCACATGAGAGTTCACTCTGGTGACCAGCCTTACACTGAGTGACCACATGTGTTTTGGACAGTTGACAGGACTGTTTTATTGTCCTTGTCTAATTATGGAAGAGAGTTTCATATTTCATATACTGGTAATGACATTGAGGCTTCTTTCGTCCTCTGGTCTATGTTTTCTACATGAGAGACGAGTCTGCTCACTGCAGTGTTGTTCATTTTGATGATAGACGCAGTTCTGTAGATGTGTATATTTGAGCGTCACCTGCATATGATCCTGTTTTCATATTTAGTTCTTCAAAGAACATTGTGTGAGAAGAGACTTTTCTTTGTCAGTTCCCCCGTATTTCTCATTATCACATCGTGCATCAAGCAGTTTTCTATTTTGACTGACAGACGGATTTTAGCAACACTAAGATAAATGATGCGGCCAAAGTCATGACATGTTGGATGAATTGTCTGAATGATTTACTTTAATAAACATCAAATGCAGGAAAGAATCACCATCATGTAAATGACCCGCTATCATCTGTGTTCTGGGAAAAAAAGAAAACATTAAAACATGATCCAAGTGATACATGAGAGATAACCGTTGCTAAGGAACCAGGGCAACCTGATGACAAATGGGCTACTGGAACAAGACACAGATTAGAAGGAAGATTAAGAAGTAAATGGAAACCTGCAGCCTCGGAAGAAATCAGAAGCAAAGTTGCCAAGTACCTTCAGAAGATCTGCTAGATGTGAATGCTTTGATCACCAGCAGCTGCTGGACATCCCTACAGAGACTATCACTGAGATCAACAGGTTGTTTCACAGTACAGCAACAGTCATCCTCGAAATGCTTGGATACAAGATGGAAACTGGACAGAAGAACCATTGCCCTCCTCCAGTTGGAGGCACTGATCATGGCAGCACAAGAACAGGCCCGAAGCAGCAGGGCCATAGAGGCCAGGATCTACTACAGTAGAGCTGACCCGAGGTGCAGGCTGTGTGAAGATGCCTCAGAAACAGTCCAACATATAGTAGCAGTGTGTACAGAATCATCTGTTCCCAACACGGAGTAGAAGTATCCAAATCAATCCACACAACAAAGCTAAGATTCTGTGTGACCAACAGCTGCTGCCTAACCAACTGCACATAGTGGTGGTGGTCAAGGAGCCGAAGAGAGCAGTGGCGATAGATGTTGTAATACCAGCCGACGCCAACATCTGGAAGAAGGAACATGAAAACATTAAGAAGTACCAGGGGTTGAAAGAACAGCTGGAACAGATGTGGAAGATCAAGACCACTGTCGTCCCCAGAGTAATAAGAGCACTTGTAGCCCCAAACTCCAACAGATCCCAGGAAGGACATCTGACACCTCAGTCCAGAAGACCACAGTCCGAGGAACAGCTATCGCTCCTTAACCTTTTTTATTTCACGTTCAAATTCTAAATTTACTCCTCAGACATCATTGTTTTGGAGGAATTCATGTCAAAGGCAAACCAGAGTTTCAAAACTGTCACTGTCACAGACATCCCTGTCGCCTGCTCTTGTCAAACTTTTAGCCAAATTTAAATGCTACTTTTACAATCTTTCTCAGTGGAGCAGAAAGTTTGACAAGAGCATCTTGTAATGTCCCTGCTTTTGATGGAAGCAAATGAAACCTTCCAGCTGGACAGATGTCGACAAACAGAAGAAGCATTAAATGTGCTAGTTTTTTTCCACTCTCAACCATAGTATAACAGTTTACTGTCTCAAAATATTCCTTGAGGACCTTGATCGCATGAGGAACTGATCCCAAACATACTTCCTTTTGTTGACCAGCTCCTATCTTGGCATTTGAACTGTCCATGGACAGGCATCTTCATCTCTGCGACTTCCAGCTCTGCTCTTTCCAAACAATAAAACATTGCTGGCCTCACCACTGTTTTGGACACTTTCCCTTTCATCCTTGCCGACACCCTTTTGTCACACATCACACCTGACACTTTCCTCCAATGATTCCATCCTGCCTGCACCCGCTTCTTCACCTCTTTCTCACACTCTCCATGGCCCTGGACAGTTGAGCCTCAGTACTTCAGACCCTCCACCTTCTTTATCTCTGCATCTTGTCTCTTCACCTGTCCACTTTGCTCCCTCTCATTCACACACATGGATTCCATCTTACTGCAGCTGACCTTCATTCCTCTCCTTTCTGAGGCAAACCTCCACCTCTCCAGCTGATCTTCCACTTGCTCTCTGCTCTCACCACAGATCACAATGTCACCTGTAAACATCATGGTCCAAAGGGCTTCTTGTCTAACCGCATCTGTCAACATGTCCATCACCATGGCAAACAGGAAGCTGAGCCTTGGTGCAGTCCCACCTCCACCTTGAGCTCCTCTGTTCCACCTGCAGCACACCTCACCACTGTCTCACACCTTCCATACACTGGACACCTGCACCACTCCAACATCCTTCTCTGCCACTCCAGACTTCCTCAAACAATACCACAACTCTTCTCTTGGCACTCTGTCACACACTTTCTCCAGGTCCACAAAGACTCAATGGAGCTCCTTCTGACCTTCTCTGCACTTCTCCATGAACATCCTCAAAGCAAACACTGCATCTGTGCTGCTCTTTTTTGGCATGAAGCCAAAACTGTTGCCACAGCAGTGGACATCTCCCTTGTTCTTGAAGATGGGCCCCAGCACACTTCTCCTTCCTTCCTCAGAATCCTCTCACTCTCAAAGACGACTGCTTTATATGCTGCCACCACACGCCTGAATCAGTCGGTTATTTGACATAGGACATATGTTCCCTCATCTAAAGTCTAATCATAGACATAAATATTTCTCATGAAGAGTTCAGTCGCTCGGGGCCCGAGTGATCATCTGCTATATTGCAGCACAACAGCGACGCTCTCTGAAACTGCAGAGGACGCTGTCGATCATCCCACTGACGTCGACACTGACCCGGATGTTGATGTTGCGCCTGACTCCGCCCACTCCTCCATTTTCTTTTCCTCCGGAGCAGCTTCGTGCTCTTTGTCCGTGGATCCTCCGGCGGATGAAATGTTCTTCAGAGGTGGAAAGATTCATAAGTGACGATCATCTGCTGCCGAGTTTCCACCACATCTTCCTCTGCTGTGAAGGAGAGACGGAAGGAAGAGGATCCTGCTGCAGATGGAGACCCGGAGAGCAGGTGCACACACACACACACACACACACACACACACACACACACACACACACACACACACACACACACACACACACACACACACACACACACTCAACAACTGAAGCAGTTCACTCCTCCAAACTAGTAACGTAGTGACTGGAACGTCTCGATCCTCAACTTGAGGGTTGAAGGTGTCGGGAAAATGTCCTCACTTCCCATGAAAAAGTGTCCTGACTCTGTTGGTCCTCACAGTGTCATGTTGACTGCAGAACCCGCATCAGTGTCCCCACTTTGCAAGCGGTTTCGTGTGTGTGGCGCCCTGCGGGTGACAGCGTGTCAGTGGAGGTGGGCGTATGAGACGCAGCCCAAATAAGAAAAGAGTCCAACAAACTCCATCTTGGGATTTTCACCCAAAGAATGTTTAAACTAAGGACACGCGGGTCTGTTTACTCGTGAGACATGAGGCAGGGTTCCGATTGCATGTCAATAAATATAGATCCTTTATTTATACAAATCACTCTCTAAAATCCACAATCAGAAATAAAAATGACATGACTATAGACGTTTTTCACGGCGCGTCATCCAACCCGGAAGCCGCCATGTTGGAGCTCCTCTTTGTCAATATCGCCATAGACTGTGAATGGAGTGCGATGGAAGGCTCGTGGAAACCAGTTGGGAGTGACAGGACACACAGAGAGCCACTTCATGAACACGAAAGTGCGCAACACTTGGAAGAGTTGAGGTTTATTGATGGTGCAGAGCCGTAAGAGTCACCCACGTCGACCCGGACACTCTGCCGTCGGTGACGTATCCTGATCTCGTCGGTCACCTGTTTTCTCGCCTATTCCATCCACCACCGAGGATCTGAACTGTCACCGGAGTTCGGAGGCGTCTCACCAGATGGTGTGCGGATGGGTCAGGGAACTGTTGACTGACGACATTTGCACCTTATATGAGAATGTGACGTATTTAAATATTTTGATGAGTGTGCGTGTGAGAGAGAGCTATTTAAGGGAACGTTCTGAAAACTGTGGGGTGGCATCAATAACATGTTCTGACCAAAGTTTGGTGTGTTCTCCACCACGGCAATACAATGCAAATGAACATTGTATTGTAATTCACAGTCATTTAGGCTATACTTTTTCTTTTTTCTGATGAGCACAATATTCGGATGTTAGCCACAGTTTTGCCACCAAGGTCCTGGTTCACTAACCACAAGCGCCTCCTTTCTTCCGACAGCTTCTGGTGTTGTTCTCCTTGATTTGTCATAACCTTTGGAAGTTGATAAAATTCCAAATGTTTTTCACGATCGGAATGATTCGTACAACCCAAAACACGAGCGTGATTCACCATGTTTCAAGGAAACGCTGCAGAAACGCCTTCAGTATCTCCAACATGGCGGCTTCAGGGTTCGATGACGCGCCGTGAAAACCCTCTATAGCAAAGCTGGGTCTTACCGGGATGGGGGACAGCCTCGAAGGCAGTGAGTCCAACCACACAACATACTGATGAACCCAAACAAACACAGCCCAGCTGCACAAACATGCAAAAGTGTCCCCGACAGCACAGCACAAACGATGAAAGGAACCACCACCAGGTCACCTACACCGCCGGAACCCAGCAGCTACAAGAAGTGTCAATAGCAGACCAGGTCAGAGACACAAATAAATACACAAAATACTTGAAACAAAATAACAGACTAACTCAATAATGAACTGACAATAAAAGGAGTATCAGACATAACCTAGAGTGAACAAATGTCAAAAGAAACACAGCATAAGAATAAACAAAAACCCAGTCATTGCAATGTCAAGCAATACAACAAGGAAGCAAATCACAAAATCAAAATATAGACAAACTGACTCGACCAAAAAGGCAAAGAAATCAAGACAAACAAAACAGCACAAGAACAAAACAAAACCGAACTGTACAAAACAGCGCAGCACAAAACAGAACTAAACAAGACCTGAACCGCACAAAACAACGCCGTACAAAACAGCAGTGGTTCTTTCTGTCCGGTGATGCGCCTTCACAGCTCCGCCCAGATACATCTAAACCAGAGGGGCTATGGTCAAGCCAAGTGCTGCGTCACTGATCGTAACTGACCAGACTTTGTTACACGACGATGCACCTGCCCAAACGCAGGGCGGTAGAGGAAGCAGCGCCAGCCATGAGCTTCACTGAAGTGCAAGTCAGGAGGATGTGGGAGAACGAGAGCTTTACCATCCATCCATGCGACAGTGATCACAACAGCATCACTGCGATCTAACTTACGCTGACGCTCCAAAACTCAAGCCAAACAGATGCCTTAGGGGTGACCCGGAACCAGAACCGGCAGTCCAGAAGAGAGAGACCTGACGTGCCAAAGCGTCACTTAAATAGCAACAGCGTCCCCTGGTGACGAGTTGGCGATTGCCACTAAACGTTGCCGACGCATTAACCGCCTTTCCATTTCCTACATTGTCTTATGATTAGAGTTTATATTTCTATTTCATCTTCTGTACAGTAGACATCATGACTGATTCCTTCACCTGATTGCTTCACCGTCTCCCTCCTCCCAGTCACTAACCTCGCTCTCCAGATGTAATGTACCTTTGAATTCTGTCCTGCTTTGCTCTGTCTGCAAGTTAGTTTTCATGATCTGGATCTTCAGCCTCATGATCCTGTCTGACTCCGCCCTCACGTTCCCAACATTGTTCAGATTTTCCTCCTTAAAATAACAGTCTCTCTTTCTGTCTGCCAGGGACGGGCGATAACGTATCGTACACGATATACCACCAAGCACAATCTCAATTCTGCATCTCAAAATTCAATAAACACGTGACTCACTCGCTGCATTGGACCTGCACACATGAACGTGACGAGACCGTGACGGCGCTGCGCTCGCCAGCTCTGCGGCGTTTGACAGCCAGACAGCTGCGGAGAGTGTGGTGGACCTTGGTTCATGATCATTGTTTTAAACTTATTTTAAATTCAGGGAACCTTTGATCACGGCACTGGTCGACTCTGAGTCTCTGGATCCCTGTTTCTTTGATGAGATGGAGTGGTCCTCATAGGTTCTCTGACGCGCTCGTCTGCCTTGGTTCACATCAACACATGCAGGTTTCCCGCTGAGCTGGTGAAAATAGTTGGATATTGGACGGAGCTCTTCTCCGGTATTGGCAGCGGCGTCCTCTTACGCTGCCCCATTTGGGTTCACCGATCACGGACACACTCTCACAGGCAGCGTGAATGCTAGGAGCCGCCATCAGTTAGGGACCATCATCAAATTCTATAGCATCAAAGTATGAGTGAAATCTTCAATAAGGCCATGGAAAACAAGCATTTTAGGAGAGAGGATTGTGAAAAGGTTTTTTAATCGTATCTTGAGTTGGAGAATAGAATCTGACTCCACGATCATTTCTTCACCTGATTTCTAATGTTTCTTCAGTAGCATCTAGGAAATGTGTCCAGACTGCTCCATAGTTCAAGTCAACTGTTCAGAGACCTGAGATACAGCAGACAGACGGCTCCATTTAACCCCTAAATAAAGCTGGCAGAGCTGCCTGTCAGACACCAGCGGCTTCTACCAGAGACCTGAAACATTGAGTTTCTCATCTCTGCACTGAGTTCACTCTTCTATTGAGACATCAACAAGTCATGATGTTGGAGACAAACTCCACTTATAAGTTTCATCATTAAACAGTTTCAAACTGTAGTGTCCAACACATGGTGGAGAAGGAACATGGATTTATCCTGATAATTATCGTTATCTCCGAAATTACAACATTTATCATAATAATTTTTTTGTACATCCCTACTGTCTGCACCATGACAGATCTAGAGTCAGCATTGCTCCTGGGGTGACGGAACTATCACATTTAATAATCAGCAACTTCCATTCGTCGTGACATCTTTCATATTTCAGTTCCTCCTGGAGACAGCGATCAACAACCAATCCCAGCGAGTTCTGCGCGGCGCTGCAGTTGTGTCCAATCACCGCGACTTTACCGCCTATTCCACCAATGACTTGAGTCACCTTTGGCCCCGCCCCTCTACAGGGGATGTGCAGCATCATATCCCCTCCCTCCTTGTTGAGATGAAGACATGTGCGACGCCAAACGCTCGCGTTCACCCACAAATCTTGCCACCAAGACTAGCGTTTCAGACATGAAGGGTCCTGAATCCTAAATGTCCAAATTCCCATGATGGAAATGTACACTAGAGGGAAGTAAAAAGTGGAACCGACTAGTGCAGCGTCACCCGAACACTATACAGGGCAGACGTAAACAAACATGGCCGACCTCCAGATCCATCTCTCTCCAGGCTGTTTCTGACCCTCTACATCCCTCATGACCCTGTGGAACAGATCAGCAGCTGCTGTTTGAATGAGCCGCTCACACACACCTTTACCTCTCAGACTCCGCCCATCCAACCCTCCGTCAGGCTCCGCCCTTTTGAGGAGCTCCGGAACAAAACAACGAACACTCACTACACGCTGTCATCCTTCATTGCGTGTGTTCTTTGCACTTGAAACAATAAATAAAGCATGTTTTGTTCAAGTCATTACAATAATGATCTTTTTCAGGCAAAGAATGTGACACCAGTTTTTTACATGCTCATTTGCAAAGGTCCGTATTTCCCGCCATGTTGTTCCAGATCCTTAAATGACTGCAACGTTCACTGCAAGATCTGAGATTTTTGGCTGCAACAATCAATAAAAAAGTAATAGAGGGACAAATTTTTGTTTCTGATGCTATCAACAAGTGGTCATGGAAACAGGGTACGAACAAATGCTGGGAATTATTTTTCACTGTTGTGAAAATGTGCGTGCATACAGATGCACCTTGAATTTGACATTGGAAAAACTGTATGAACCCTGTGAAGTGTTTGTTGAGTGACTGAGTTGTGTGTGTCCCTGCAGGTGTCCAGCAGCTGCTGGTGATGAAAGAAGAAGAAGATGCTACTGAGCAGCAGGAGTGCAGCTCCAGTCTGGATCAGGAGGGACAAGAACCTCCTCTCATTAAAGAAGAACCAGAAGAAGAAGATCTAGACAACCAGATCCTTGTCATTCCTGTCGAGGTGAAGAGTGAAGATGATGGAGCAACCAGCAGCTGGACTCAACACATGAAGACAGAAGCTGATGGAGACACCTGTGGAGGAGCAGAAGCAGCCAGTGACTTGGATACACCTCTCCTCCCTGAGCACCAGAGGTCGCCTTGTTCTGACACTGTTGACAGTGAGGCTTGGAGAGAACCCATTGACCCTGAATCTGCTTCAAATTCAATGGAGGATCCATATGTTCATGTCAGTGGGAAGAAAGACGATGATCTCAACACACTGATCTGCTCTGGGTGTGGGAGGAAATGCTCTTCGAAGTCTGAACTGATTCGACACATGAAATCCTGCAGCGGATCTTTGAGTTGTTCGGTTTGTGGAAAATGTTTTGAAAAGAAACGTGATCTAAAAATCCACATGAGACTTCACTCAGGAGATGCACCTTACAACTGCTCCTACTGTGGTGAGAGGTTTACCCAGCGTGAAACTAAGAAAGAACACATGAAGCTTCACGCTGGAGAAAAACCTTTCCAGTGCTCTCAGTGTGGTAAATGCTTCATGCATCACTATTTCCTGATGCAACACATGAGAGTTCACACGGGTGAAAAACCTTTCAGTTGCTTGCAGTGTGGTAAATGCTTTTCACAGAAGGGGAATCTGAATACTCACCTGAGACGTCACTCGGGTGTAAAACCCTTCAGCTGCTCTCAGTGTGGTAAAAGTTTTGTTGAGAAATATGACCTAATAGGACATATGATAGTTCACACTGGTGAAAAGCCTTTCACCTGCTCTCAGTGTGGCAGGTCATTTGCTCGAAAGTGTCACTTGGAGGGACACGAGAGAATTCATTCTGTGGAGAAACCCTTTGTTTGCTCACTGTGTGGTAAATGTTTTAAACTGAAATCTTACCTGATGTGTCACATGAGAGTTCACACTCCCCAAGCTCGCCTTATCAAAAAAAAGACGAGAGATCTAGACAAAGTAAATGAAGACATCTCTCTCACTCCCATCAAGATGACAAGTGAAGATGATGAGGCAACTCATTGCTTGACTGAACAGGTTAAAACTGAAGTGGATGGTGACTTTTGTGGACGACCAGAACCAGTCAGCACCACTGCCGAACTGCTTGACCCTCACCTCGAGAGGTCGCTTTCTTCCAAGTCTGATGCTGAGTACAGTGAGGCCTGGAACGAGAACAGTTGCTCTCAGTCAGCTTCAAACTCTGTTAAAAATCAGAATGTTTTTGACAGTGAGGAGGAGGATGGCCGTCACAAATCAATGGTCTGTTCTAGATGTGGGAAGAAATGTTTGTCTAAGTCTGAACTGAACCGACACAACAAATCCTGCACTGGACCTATCATTTGTTCAGTTTGTGGAAAATGTTTTGAAAAGACATGTCATCTGAGCAATCACATGAGACTTCACACAGGAGAAACACCTTACAAACGCTCTCAGTTTCGTCAGAGTTTTGCAGAGGGTGAAATGTTAAGAGTGAACAAGAAAATACCTTTCATATGTTCTCAGTGTGGAAGATCTTTTGCTCAGAAATGTGACCTGCAGGGACACATGAGACTTCACACAGGAGAAAAACCTTTCAAATGCTCTCAATGTGGTAAGTGCTTCAAGCACCGTACTACACTTACAACTCACATGAGAATTCATACTGGCGAAAAACCTTACCAGTGTCCCCAGTGTGGCAAGTCTTTTGCACAGCGTGGGAATTTTAAGTCACACTTGAACGTTCACATGGGTGAAAAACCGTTCAGCTGCTCTCAGTGTGGCAAATGTTTTCATCAGAGTTCTGCCCTGAAAGACCACATCAGAGTTCACACTGGTGAAAAACCGTTCAGCTGCTCTCAGTGTGACAAACGGTTTCGTCAGAGTTCTGCCCTGAAAGACCACATCAGAATTCACACTGGTGAAAAACCTTTCAGCTGTCCTCAGTGTGATAAACAGTTTCGAATGAAAAGTAGCCTGAGCGTCCACCTGATGCATCATTCTGGTGAAAAACCGTTCATCTGCCCTCAGTGTGGCCGTTCTTTTGTCCGGAAATGTCACCTAGACGGGCACATGCTTCGAGTGCATACTGGAGAAAAACCTTTTGTTTGCTCTCATTGTAGTAAATGTTTCAAACTGAAACAGTACCTGAAGAAACACATGAGAGTTCACTCTGGTGACCAGCCTTGCCCTGAGTGACCACGTGTGTATTTGACAGTAGTCATATGGAGAGTACTGATTACTTGTTTTGTCCAATTATGGAAGAGAACTTTTGACATTGAGGCGTCATTCGTCCTCTGGTCAGTGTTTGTACATATGAGATGAGTCTCCTCACTGTTGATAATAATGACAGACACAGTTGTGCAGATGTGTGTATCATTCATCACATGGTATATTGAGCAGTTTTCTCTCTGTCTGTCTGAAAATGTTTTTCATTGAGTTTAGCTACGCAAAGATAATTGTTGGGGGTAAAGTCTTGATATTTTGTATGAATTATTTATTTAAATGAAGGAAAAATCGCCACAATGGAAATCTGTGTTTTGGAACATTTTGGCACAAATGATGAGCCCACATCAGTTGAGTAATAAATGCATTCCAGTCCATCCACCTGTGGCATTTCTTTTGAAATAATCTCTGATTGATCGTCGCTCATCTTCTCTGTTTAAAGTGAGAGTGTGTCCAGACCACGATCCAACATGTCACCTGTTCCACATGAGTTATGTATTCGAGTGAGCAGCTTCCTGTTCATCCCATACTGCCTGAGACCTTCAGCACAACCAGCTCTGCTAAATGCAGCCATGGACTGATCACATGGCTCCTGCACTCTGTGGCCTGAGGATCACTTCCTTCTGTGTCCCAAGGTCTGAGTCTCCTGCTTAAACTCCCATGAATCCAGCCAGAGCTCTTCTTCTGCTGCTGCCAATAATCACTATCTTTGACCCTGTCATTGCGACTTTCACGTTTCTCATGAGGAGACTTGTAAAGAGGGGGTTGATCTATGGAGCTATTTTTAGTCGATTGGAGGCACGTCTGAATGCGATCCATGCGTGAGCATGTGGCTTAGGGATGTGTGGGATTGATCATCACGGATTGTTTTCAGGTGTGGGTACGACTGGTCTACACGCATTGGATCAATACAGAGTTAAGATTTATTTTTTAGCTTACACAGTAACTACCACCAGACTTTATTTGTGTGACTGCATTTTCTCTGTTCTGTTGAGAAATGAGGAGCCAAGTCTTTTTTTGCTTTTAAACTTCTCAATTCAAAAGAGAAAAGTCGCTACATTTTTGCTGTGCAGCCCAGTGGTCTTCCCAAACCAGCTTTGTCATTGAAATAGATTTTTGGCCTAATTTTGGGACGTTATACACATTCAGGGCCAGCACTCCCACCTTGCAGCAAGTCAGTCGCCCATGGATCCAGTCTGGAGGACAAAGTGGAACAGAAGTTGTATGAATAAACATTCAATAAGTCGCACTGCAACGCTGCACTCTGTCTCATCCTTGGTAAAGTCATCGCTGCTCCATCAATATGCATGTTCCTGTCTTACAGGAAGGTCTCCGTAGCTACTGTGTAGGACCCAGGCCAGTTGAGGAGGGGGAAGAAGTTCAACTGAACAGACTCAAAGAGCAAAGTTTAAAGACTTTAATCACAAGTATAAACAAAGAAAATGAGCTCTTCTCGTGTCTCCAATTCTCTAATGACTCTAACAGTTTTTCATGGTGTTTAAGTTCCTGCACTAAAATACTGAGATAAATTCAAGGTGCAGTCATAAGTGAGTTCCATTTAACTGTTATAGTTTTGAGCCATTTCAAATGTAAATCATGTCATTCATCCTTTGAGGTCTTCAATCTCCAAACCAATGTGGTAGGAGAAGTTTGTCTGTCACTCCAACATCTTTCAGCAGAGTTGGAAACTGAGTATGGGGAAGTGTTGGCATGTGAATTCTCCTCTAACACTGTGGGCCTGACCTGATACTGCAAAGGTCTGAGATCAGGTTTGCGTTCTGATGGCAATGCCTCAAACTGCTATCAAAGGAAGCCTTACATATCATTCAAATGTGCATGTTAACGTATATCTTACAAACTGAAGACTGTGTTGTGTTGTGATTAATTCTTTCTGTTGCAGTGGAAAGAGTTTCCCATTTCAGTGGGTCCCAAAGGCAGCAACAAAAAGATAAAACCATCCATTGTCTCATTTTTTGTTGTGTTGTTTTTGTTTATGCATAGTAATAATAAAGAAATGTGTGACAGTATGATCTTGCTGTTGTCACAACACAACACATACATGTGTACAAACAGATGAATTTAAGTTCCTGAACAAAATTGCCATAGCAGAAAGCAACCAGGATGATTCAGCATATATATCTGATCTGGATTTTTTAGGATTGTTATTTATATGTGTAATATCCCTTTATCTTAATTTACATTGCGTGTGCATGTGTTTATGAAATGTTTGGTGTTTGTCTTGAGAAAAGTTGATTTCCGCCATTGAGGGAAGAACTGCCTCCCTCTCATTCACACACATGGATTCCATCTTACTGCAGCTGACCTTCATTCTCTCCTTTCTAAGGCAAACCTCCACCTCTCTAGCTGATCTTCCACTGGCTCCCTGCTCTCAACACAGATCACAATGTCATCTGCCAACACCATCGTCCAACCTGTCCATCACACATGTCCTGCACCACTCCAACATCCTTCTTTGCCACTCCAGACTTCCTCAAACAATACCACAACTCTTCTCTTGGCACTCTGTCACACACTTTCTCCAGGTCCACAAAGACACAATGGAGCTCCTTCTGACCTCCTCTGCACTTCTCCATGAACATCCTCAAAGCAAACACTGCATCTGTGCTGCTCTTTTTTGGCATTAAGCCAAAACTGTTGCCACAGCAGTGGACATCTCCCTTGTTCTTGAAGATGGGCCCCAGCACACTTCTCCTTCATTCCTCAGAATCCTCTCACTCTCAAAGACGACTGCTTTATATGCTGCCACCACACGCCTGAATCAGTCGGTTATTTGACATATGACATATGTTCCCTCATCTAAAGTCTAATCATATACATAAATATTTCTCATGAAGAGTTCAGTCGCTCGGGGCCCGAGTGATAATCTGTTATATTGCAGCACAACAGCGACGCTCTGTGAAACTGCAGAGGACGCTGTCGATCATCCCACTGACGTCGACACTGACCCGGATGTTGATGTTGCGCCTGACTCCGCCCACTCCTCCATTTTCTTTTCCTTCCGGAGCAGTCACATGCTTTTTGTTCGTGGATCCTCCGGCGGATGAAATGTTCTTCAGAGGTGGAAAGATTCATAAGTGACGATCATCTGCTGCCGAGTTTCCACCACATCTTCCTCTGCTGTGAAGGAGAGACGGAAGGAAGAGGATCCTGCTGCAGATGGAGACCCGGAGAGCAGGTACACACACACACACACACACACACACACACACACACACACACACACACACGCACGCACGCACGCACGCACGCACGCACACACACACACACACACACACACACACGCACACACACACACACACACACAGACACTCAACAACTGAAGCAGTTCACTCCTCCAAACTAGTAACGGAGTGACTGGAACGTCTCGATCCTCAACTTGAGGGTTGAAGGTGTCGGGAAAATGTCCTCGCTTCCCATGAAAAAGTGTCCTGACTCTGTTGGTCCTCACAGTGTCATGTTGACTCCGCATCAGTGTCCCACCTTCTCATATCCGGTTCTTCAAAGAGGCAGCGTGAGAAACAAAACAGTGAAGGTATTTCCAACGGTCACGCGAGGACGGCTGGATCGCGAGATGCATTTGAAGAGACCAGAAATAGAGGATGAGATCAGATCAGGGATCAGTTAACCCACATATATCTGGGCTCAACCGCACACTGGTGGCTCACTACATGGATGGATGGATGGATGGATGGATGGATGCTGGATGAATGGATGGATGGATGGATGGATGGATGGATGGATGGATGGATGGATGCTGGATGAATGGATGGATGGATGGATGGATGGATGGATGTCCGCAGCATCTGCGCGTGTGTGTTGATATGTCAGGGTTTCACATGCATTTTTGATTCTACTTTGCAAGTGCTTTTGTGTGTGAAACAGAGAGCAGGACGGAAGGGATCAGATCATTGAGAACAGACAAGCGATTTTTGCCCACATGTCCAACGATGGTAAAACATGACAGATGGTGAGCAACAACACTCATGTAGAGCAGCATAAAGGACCACTTTCTATAAACATGGTGGAACCTGCTATAATATGAGTGCAGACGTGACAGTTAACTCTCATCAACACTGTTATTATTTTAACTGGATTTAAGTGCATGAAACACTCCATAGGTTATTTTGAAAGTGTCAAATGAAAATGCAAAGTTATTGTTAAATTGTCATTATTGTGGCGCCCTGCGGGTGACAGCGTGTCAGTGTAGGTTGCCATAAGAGATGCAGCCCAAATAAGAAAGAGTCCAACAAACTCCACCTTGGGAATTTCACCCAAAGAATGTTTGATTGGGCCTTCCAACAACCCGATGAAACTGAACAAGTTGTCAGAATGTCTCCAAAAGCACAGCACACCACAAAAGGACCCCACCACCAGGTCACCTACACCACCAGGCCCCAGCAGCTACAAGAAGCCCGCAAAATGAGTCCCTCCACTGGAGTGTAAGTAGCAGACCAGGTCACAGCAACAGCTGAATGAACAAAAGACTTGAAACAAAATAACAGACTAACTCACAAAAGAACTGACAATAAAAGGAATATCAGACACAAGCCAGAATGAACAAATCACAAAACAAAAGAAACACACAAACAAAACACAAAATCAAAATAAAGAAGAACGGAAATGAAATAAAGACAAACAAACAAAACAGCCCAGAGGGGTACAAGAACAGAACAGGGACCATAGAAGTCGGGGTGGTACATCCCTAGTTAAAGGCTTTGCCTTCACCGTCTCAGTCACTAACCTCGCTCTCCAGATGTAATGTACCTTTGAATTCTGTCCTGCAAGTTAGTTTTCATGGCCTGGATCTTCAACCTCATGATCCTGTCTGACTCTGCCCTCACTTTCACAACAACATCTACATGGGATGTGCAGCATCATATCCCCTCCCTCCTTGTTGAGATGAAGTCATATGTGACACCAAACGCTCCTGTTTGCCCACAAATCTTGCCACCAAGACTAGCGATTCAGACATTCCTAAATGTCCAAATTCCCATGATGGAAATGTGGAATAGAGGGAAGAAAATAGCGGAACTGACCAGTGCAGCGTCACCCGAACACTATACAGGGCAGACGTAAACAAACATGTTCGACCTCCAGATCCATCTCTCTCCAGGCTGTTTCTGAGCCTCTACATCCCTCATGACCCTGTGGAACAGATCAGCAGCTGCTGTTTGAATGAGCCGCTCACAATGAGCTGACACACACCTTTACCTCTCAGACTCCGCCCATCCAACCCTCCGTCAGGCTCCGCCCTTTTGAGGAGCTCCGGAACAAAACAACGAACACTCACTACACATTGTCATCGTTCATTGTGTGTGTTCTTTGCACTCGAAATACAATAAATAAAGCATATTTTGTTCAAGTCATTACAACCAAGTGCTTTTTTTAAGCTAAAAAATTGACACCTGTTTTTTACAAGCACGTTTGCAAAGGTGTGTTCATACAGATGCACCTTGAATTTGACATTGGGAAAGGTGTATGAACCCTGTGAAGTGTTTGTTGAGTGACTGAGGTGTGTGTGTCCCTGCAGGTGTCCAGCAGCTGCTGGTGATGAAAGAAGAAGAAGATGCTACTGAGCAGCAGGAGTGCAGCTCCAGTCTGGATCAGGAGGGACAAGAACCTCCTCTCATTAAAGAAGAACCAGAAGAAGAAGATCTAGACCAAATCAAAGAAGAGGCCACCCAGTTCTCCCTCACTCCTGTCCAGGTGAAGAGTGAAGTTGATGGAGCAACCAGCAGCTGGACTCAACACATGAAGACAGAAGCTGATGGAGACACCTGTGGAGGAGCAGAAGCAGCCAGTGACTTGGATACACCTCTCCTCCCTGACCACCAGAGGTCGCCTTGTTCTGACTCTGTTGACAGTGAGGATCGGAGAGAGACCATTGACCCTGAATCTGCTTCAAATTCAATGGAGGATCAGAATGTTCACGTCAGTGGGAAGAAAGATGATGCTCTCAATACACTGATCTGCTCTGGGTGTGGGAGGAAATGCTCTCGACACATGAAATCCTTTTTTAAATGATTAAATGAATTGATTATCTCACCTGAAAGGGATTAGGTCTAATACTATCATACTAGCCATATATACATATACATATACATATATATATATATATATATATATATATATATATATATATATATATATATATATATATATATGTGTGTGTGTGTGTGGGTGGCAAAATGATATGTGGATCATACAGGTTACAAATGTTTTGTTTTTTTCCAGTTGAAGATGCCACACGGATCCACTAATAAGCACTGCAATAACTGCAATGCAGTTATTGCAGTGGCTTGCAAGACCTGCAAAATTTGTCAAGCAGAGCAGCCCAGGCGACAGAGGCTGGCAAAACGACTGAAAACTTTTGAGAAAAAGAAAGAGGAATGGTTGAAAAACCAAAAAAAAAACAACACCGCCTCTCGTGTGATGGACGAGGCACAAATGCTGGTATGTTTGACATCAGTAATTGTATTCAAATTCATGGCATAACATATGGCAATTTCATTTTTTTCAGCTGGAAAAACTGCACGCTTTGGGCCACAGAGCTGTGGTGTTTCTAGCTCGGCCAGGCAAGAAAGCTGGCACTTGGTCCAGTCAGGTGGTCCACTCCAAGTGGCATCTGACTGGCCAAGCCAGTAAGTGCCTGGACCGGATGAAGGACCTGTACGAGGTGGTTGTTACAGGTAAGCTTGTCATAATGGGCCGGGCCATGCAACCCCACAACGTAACAGAGCATCCTCCTTACTTCGTCGTTTTTTCTTCTTGAGGAGTGGTTGTGACTATACCAGGAGTTGTAACTCTTGGTTTCATCTGTCCAGAGCAATATCCCCGAATGACTCTGGTGGATCCACAAGAGCTTGTTGTGCTTCACCTTTTTATAGAGCTCCTTGTCTGATAGTGGAACGATACACCACATTAGCATCTGCTCCAGAGTCTAACCACAGTTCTGTGGTGGAGGATTGTTGGTCCCTGCAAAGCTTTCTGACCATTTTACCTTGTTGTCTCACTGTTATTCCCCTGCTCTGACACATCTTTCCCACAGTGCCAGTAGCTGTAGAATGTTCCTCAGTGTAGACAAAAGCAGCTGAAAGCAGCAAGATCGATCATTTCTTATAACCTTCTCCAAAGTAGAAGTAGAATTATACACAATTTAAATTCTTCTGAGAGCTTTTTTGATGTCGCCATCCACATTATAGGTCAACAGTTGCTCAAATGTAGCTTTTAAGTCTGTTGTTGTTTGTGAATTTGCTCTGAAAATTTCAGGAAAGTAATTTTAAAGTTTATGTGGTGTAAATCAGTCTTTTAAGGCTGAGTATCACTGGAACATTAGAAAGTTATGTGTGTGTGTATACAAAAATCTCACTCTGATCATATTGTCTATCTGTTCCACGAAGGTTGGACAGATATGCAGCCGCCAACCTCCTCCACCATCCATCCGTCCACAACCTCTGTCAGCCAGCCATCAACCTCCTCCACCATCCATCCATCCACAACCTCTGCCAGCCAGCCGTCAACCTCCTCCACCATCCATCCATCCACAACCTCTGCCAGCCAGCCATCAACCTCCTCCACCATCCATCCGTCCACAACCTCTGCCAGCCAGCCATCAACCTCCTCCACCATCCATCCGTCCACAACCTCTGTCAGCCAGCCATCAACCTCCTCCACCATCCATCCGTCCACAACCTCTGCCAGCCAGCCATCAACCTCCTCCACCATCCATCCGTCCACAACCTCTGCCAGCCAGCCATCAACCTCCTCCACCATCCATCCGTCCACAACCTCCGTCAGCCAGCCATCAACCTCCTCCAAAAGAGCCTCCACAGGCCCTCTGAGTATGTAGTAGTTAGATCTTTGAGATGTGTCTGCAATCCAATTGCCAGAAGATCTGTTTTGGTTCATAAATTATTTGTAGACATCATAATATTTAGGTGAAAGACTTTTATAGTTTGCTATGACAAAGTCTGACATGTCAGAGCATGTTTTATTAGCATGTTATGACATGGTTTATTTGCACCAGATGAGCCATTGGTTTTTGATCATTAGTCTATTGGATGTTACACTTAAATAAGATATTGTGAGAATTATTGTGTACAAACAGTTATATTTATCCTCAACAGGATTACCTCCAAGAAAAAGCAGGAAGACAGAAGATGGATCGAAAGGTTCTTACATATTATACATCATACATTGCCAAGATGAACGAGTATGTAAAAAGCGATGTGATACGACCATAAGACTTGAAATGAAATTGAAATACAATATGAGATTAGACATGAAACAAAGAAATTAGAATTATGACCACACAAAAGAAAAATTATTTTAAAATCCCTACATCAAAATTCATTTTTGTGTAGTTTGGCCATTCTTAAATCCAGTGCGCACATTCCACTGATTCTGACACAAGTCTAGTGACTGCCCTGGCCTCTAAACATGATGTATCTCATAAAGGCAATACAATGCAAGATGGTGCAGTGCCTCAAAGACTGTTTCATACAGAAAAATCACAGGCAGCCGATGTTTTTATTTGTACTTTCTTAATATTTTAGTTCATTGCAGTATGTATTTTTGCCTGAAGACGTAGTGGGCACATCTGATGGTAATTTTTCACCACACCACACCTTGCTGACTTGTGCAGAACCCATGAATAATGTGGAGAAGCAAGACAAGACCATTACAATGTTATGTTTTTTGAATAATAATTCTGTGAGTGTACTGTATATGACTTGACGTTTTTTCACGCAACGCTTTAACAATTTGAATGTTGACTTTTTGCTCTTTCAGAATGCAGCCATATGGTTGGAGATGACGGCTATTACCCAGTGAAACGGGTAGTAAAAACAAAGCATCAAAAGGTTCTGTTTTGTCATGACTTGGTGTAGATATGTAATGTAAATATACACCTCAACTGTGGATGTGTTGTTAATTTCAATGGCATTTTTTTGTTTCAGGGGAAAGTAATGAAACTAATAGAGTGGGAGCCCTGCTCCATGTGGTATGTACATTTTCGCTCTTCTTTATGAAGAAATTTGAGGTTTGACTCAGGCAGCCAGAGAAGATATTAGTCACATTCAACATTCCAACTTCTGTCGAGAAGTTGAGATAGTCTGGGGAGCGTGCACCTTTCGAACAATGAACAGTACTGGATGGTTAGTGCTAATGTATTCATTTGTGATAGTCACCCATCCAAGTGTAGTAGAGGATCAACCCAATAGGATGCATTCACTGGGTGGGTGAAAGATGGTAATGTGTGTGTACTTTCATGCCATAGGTCCTTGTCCAAGGGAGAAAGGTATTGATGGGCCATTATGTTACTACTATTGAAAAAAGTCTTAGATGTCATACAAATGTGCATGTTAGTGTAAGTGTTACAAACCAAAGACCACCAAGGATCATTGTTCTCTCCTGCGTTGTGATGAAACCTTTTTTTTTCTTTCTGTTGCAGTGGAAAGAGTTTCCCACTTCAGTGGGTCCCAAAGGCAGCAACAAAAAGATAAAACCATCCATTGTCTCATTTGTTGTTGTGTTGTTTTTGTTTATGGATAGTAATAATAAAGAAATGTGTGACAGTATGATCTTGCTGTTGTCACAACACAACACATACATGCGTACAAACAGATGAATTTAAGTTCCTGAACAAAATTGCCATAGCAGAAAGCAACCAGGATGATTCAACATATATATCTGATCTGGATTTTTTGGATTATTATTGTTACCGGCACCCGCTTGATCAGTTCCGAACCGTGGTAAGGAACCTCCGGGTGTGTGACTCGCGCTGGTAACGATACACAAAACACAAAATCTCCGGGTCTCTGCTTGTTCGACGAAGTTTTATTCTCTTTCACACAAGTTTTGGTGCTGCTCTTCCACACTCTCTCGCTGTGGCACGCCCCTCGCATTCACACACGCCCACCTGCGCAAAACTGGCAACACTACCCCCACTATGGATGATGATTAACTCTTTAGCATCACTCCATCATAACACAACAAAAGAACATCTATATAATATATAAAGGTATGATCAACTGACTTAGCACAAAGACATTCCACAAAATAAACAGTCAAATAAAACATCACTCAGGCTACTCTCACTGAACTGAACTGATTGAACTCAAATTTTTTTTTTTTAAACACTCAAACCCATAACGGATATACATGAGGTGTATATATATATATACATATGAAAACTTAACCACTTTGAAAATATAAAGGCTCATCAAACAATCCAGTCACCGAACCTATCAGGGGGCCTACGGGTCCGAGAGGGACGCTGGGATGGTGCAGCAGAAGAAGAGGGCTGAAGTCGTTCCGTAGTAGGACTCTGGACGGGAACTACTGGTGTTTGGAGATCAACAGGATCAGTGGAAGCTGGAAGGGCCGATGAAGTATCGTGGTCCCCGCTGGCAGGACTGTCCCACAGGTTTAGGGGGGTGACGTCCATGTCTGATATCGTCTCTGTAGGTGGTGGTGGTACCTCCACTGGCGCCCATGTGTCTGAACTTTGGAAAACCCACTCGTTGTTCAGCGGTGTTCTTGAGTGGTAAGGTTTGAGTTTGTCATGGTGTACCACTTTGACCTTTGCTCTCTGGCTCCGTTGAATGCGATACACCATGTCGTCCAAGGAGCCCACCACAAAGAAAGGGCCTTCATAAGCTGGTAGGAACTTCCGCACTCTGCCACGACTAGGCTGTGTTCCTTTAACAAGTAGCCACACAGCCTCCCCCACCTGAAACTTAACCCGACAAATGTTCTTATCGTATTGTCGCTTGGCTCGCTCCGCCGACCTTCCTAACGCCTCTCGCGCCAGCTGATGGGAGAGCTCCAACCTTTCTCTGAGCTCTTGGACATACTGCGGGGGGGTTTTGGCAGGTGTAGAGTCTGGTGGCAACCCGGCAACTAAGTCCACTGGCTCAGTTATCTCCCGACCGTATAACATCATGTTTGGGGACAACCCCGTGGAGCTGTGTTTGGTTGAGCGGTAAGCCATTACAGCGAACGGGAGCATCAAATCCCAGTCCCAGTGGCATCTCTCTGCAGTGGCAGCCAGGATTTTCTGCACAGTGGCATTCAGACGCTCAACTTGGCCATCGGACTGAGGATGAAAGGGTGTGGTGTGCGTCTTGTCAACACCCAAAATCTCACACATTCCCTTAAACACAGCCGATTCGAAATTTGTTCCTTGATCGCTATGTAAGGAATGAGGAGCCCCATATCTACTCACCCACTCTGATGCAATCTTGTCAGCCACAGTCACAGCCTGCTCATCTGGGATTGGGTACGCTTCGGCCCATTTAGTAAAATAGTCCTGCACCACAAGGACATAACGATTATGTCTCTCAGTTTCGTTGAGGGGGCCCATAACATCCACTGCAATCCTTTCCATGGGTGCCCCAACCTTCACACTTCCCATGGGCGCTTGAGGAGTCTTCCGCGGCCGAGCTCTGGCCGCACAGTTAATGCAGGTGCGACACCACAGGTTGACATCCTCTTTCATGTTGTACCAGAAGTATCTGTTTTTCAGACGAGCCAAAGTCCGTTCTACACCAAAATGGCCCCCCACTGGCCCATCGTGCACCTGTTCCAGAACTGCATTACGGTACTCCCGTGGCAACAAGATTTGGGAGTAAAAACGATCTCCATCTGTGTGGTAGAATTTCCGTAAAATGACGCCATCCCTGATATAGAGGCGCTGCCACTGAGCCCAATAGGTCTTTGTGGCTGGACTGAAAGCGGCCATTTCTACCCAGGCTGGTCTGCTCCCTCCTTCTTCTAAAGATTTATAAATGGGTGCAATATCCGGGTCAGTCTTCTGTGCCATTTTCAGTTGCTCTTGAGTCCAACCACCAAACGAAATGGACGGAGGTACATCACTCAGTCTGTGGACCATGGGATGGGATTCGCTGTTGGACACACCACTCATTACCCCCACTAGAGGTCGCCCTACGTCTGCAGGTTTAACCAGGTCACATTGCACTTCCTTATGATGGAGCTGATGGCATTGCAACTGGGTCTGTGGAATAGCACAAGGACACGTCAGGCGACACGGTCTTCTGGACATAGCATCTGCATTTAAATGCTGTGCCCCTGGGCGATGCACGACCTGAAAGTCATATTCAGCCAGTTTCTCCAACCAGCGTGCCAATTGCCCTTCTGGCTCCTTCAGTTTAGTCAACCAGCGCAGGCTGCTGTGATCGGTACGTACCGTAAAACTTCTTCCCAGCAAGTACTGACGGAAATGAGTGGTGAAATGAACAACGGCCAGGAGTTCTCGTCTAGTGGTGCAGTAGTTCTGCTCTGTAACAGACAGTCTCCTACTCCCATAAGCCAAAACTTTCTCCTCCCCACATTGCACCTGAGAAAGCACAGCTCCAATTCCACAATCACTAGCATCTGTGTCCAAATAGAGTTCACCTTGGTCAAGTGGATAGGATAAGACAGGGGCCGTAGATAATTTATCCTTCAGTTCATCAAAGGCCTTTTGACACTCTGTTGTCCAATTGAACTGGGCATACTTCTTCGTTAGTTCATGGAGAGGTTTGGCTGCCAAAGTTTTTCACAAAACGCCTGTAATATGATGCTAAACCCACAAACTGACGCACCTCCATGACACTCCGTGGCGTTGGCCAGTTCTTCACTTTGTCAACTTTCACCGGGTCTGTAGCAACACCCTGGGCAGAAACAATATGACCCAGGTAAGTAACTTGTTCTTTAAAAAGACAACACTTGGATGGCTTCAGCTTCAGTCCTAATCTCTTAAATACCTGACCGAGCCTTTCAAGCATTTGTTCGACATCACTTCCCAGCACAATGATGTCGTCCAGATACACTAGGCACGTTTCCCATTGCAATCCCGCTAGAACTCGGTCCATCAGCCTTTGAAATGTTGCAGGGGCGTTGCAAAGTCCAAACGGCATCACGTTCCATTCGAACAACCCTTTCCTCGTGCAGAAAGCGGCAGCTTTGCGGGCCCTTGGTGTCATCTCCACCTGCCAGTATCCTGGTGTCAGGTCGAGGGTGCTGAAAAACTTTGCCGTAGACAAGGTGTCAAGAGTGTCCTGTATGCGCGGGAGAGGATAAGCATCCTTCATCGTGCGCTCATTCAACAATCTATAATCCACACACATACGAGTGCTCTGATCCTTTTTGCGAACCATGACAATTGGCGCGGCCCAGCCGCTGTTCTCGTCCTTCGTTCCACAGAGTGGTGAATGTTTGATCTCATTAACTGCGTGACTGCATGAGCTGCTCTTCTTGTTGACTCGAACCGGTGAGCTATTTCATAGGCACAAGCTAAGCTGCGAGGTCTGTATTCCAGCAGTTTTTGCACAATTTCTGGATCCCCCAGTGCATTCGTGAATATTTCCACACTTATTGCATCTTGCTCTCTCTCTGAGCGGTCAGCGTAAACAATGGCTACCTTCTCGTAGATGTCGTCTCTCAAGGTGTGCAGCATCTCTCCTGCTTTCCTCACCCTCTGTCTCAGCTCGATTCCTGTTGCAGCAGCATGTTCTGATCCAGGTCCATAGACAGCCTCCATCTCGTCTATCAGTTGTTTATAATTCCACCGGCTGGACCTAGGGTTCTTGTGGACTATAGCACCCGCTGCTCCTGTCAAACTGAACCTCAATTGAACAGTCATGGTCTCTTCCGACCAGAGATTAGCACGGGCACAACTCTCAAATTGATACAGAAAATCTCTCCAAGCACCAGTGCCGTCGAACTTGTCCGGCTGTAGAGGAGGGATCCTTTCTCGATGGAGGCAAAACTCTTCATCGCTGCAATCCCTTAAATCACCGCATTGGTTGAGCACAGTGCAGGCACGTGGCGGTCTAATCGGCTCATGGTGGACACGCTGGGCCTGAGCAGCACGATCTTCCCGAGTACCACCTATTGCGCATCCGTCACTTTTACAGCCCCTCGCCGTGTCTCTGATGCTCACGTGTGGGTGCCTAGCCTGCATTGCAACAGGGGAGAAGGTGGGAGTGCTAGCAGTCCAGTAGCGGGGCGAAACACCGATCTCATGGTGATTAATGGAGCGCATTGTCTCTGATTTGTACACCGGTTTTTGCGAAGAACTTTGAACAGAGCTGTTTATGTTGGTGCACTGGTCATCTGCTACGGCTGTAAATGTTCTCGAAAGGTGGGTCGACGGCGGGGTTAACATCCATTCAGCGACAGGTTCCGGCGTCCACGAACAGGCCGCGCCCTCGTCTGTTAGCAACTTTAGCTCTTCAGTGTCAGGGCCCGATGTTATGTTGTTATCGCCGCCCGTTGGATAATCCTTTCGCTTCGTGCGACAACCCATAGACGGACCATTTACCTCCAAAATATCCGGCAGGAAGGGATTGCTTGCGCTCAAACTGCTAATCAGCTCCGCCACGTCCTTCGTCTGCATTCTTCCACGGTCGGTCACTTCGTTGGCGAGCAGAGTTAAAAAAAAAAGGATCCCGGACGAGCCCCCAGTGTTACCGGCACCCGCTTGATCAGTTCCGAACCGTGGTAAGGAACCTCCGGGTGTGTGACTCGCGCTGGTAACGATACACAAAACACAAAATCTCCGGGTCTCTGCTTGTTCGACCAAGTTTATTCTGTTTCACACAAGTTTTGGTGCTGCTCTTCCACACTCTCTCGCTGTGGCACGCCCCTCGCATTCACACACGCCCACCTGCGCAAAACTGGCAACACTATTTATAAATGTAATCTCACTTTATCTTAATTTACATTGTGTGTGCATGGGTTTATCAAGTGCTTAGTGTTTGTCTTGAGAAAAGTTGAATTCCACCATCCAGACTTCCTCATACAATACCACAACTCTTCTCTTGGCACTCTGTCACACACTTTCTCCAGGTCCACAAAGACACAATGGAGCTCCTTCTGACCTTCTCTGCACTTCTCCATGAACATCCTCAAAGCAAACACTGCATCTGTGCTGCTCTTTTTTGGCATGAAGCCAAAACTGTTGCCACAGCAGTGGACATCTCCCTTGTTCTTGAAGATGGGCCCCAGCACACTTCTCCTTCCTTCCTCAGAATCCTCTCACTCTCAAAGACGACTGCTTTATATGCTGCCACCACACGCCTGAATCAGTCGGTTATTTGACATATGACATATGTTCCCTCATCTAAAGTCTAATCATAGACATAAATATTTCTCATGAAGAGTTCAGTCGCTCGGGGCCCGAGTGATCATCTGCTATATTGCAGCATGACAGCGACACTCTGTGAAACTGCAGAGGACGCTGTCGATCATCCCACTGACGTCGACACTGACCCGGATGTTTATGCGCCTGACTCCGCCCACTCCTCCATTTCTTTAATTCCGAAGGAGCCTGGTGCTCTTTATCCGTGGATCCTCCAGCGGATGAAATGTTCTTCAGAGGTGGAAAGATTCATAAGTGACGATCATCTGCTGCCGAGTTTCCACCACATCTTCCTCTGCTGTGAAGGAGAGACGGAAGGAAGAGGATCCTGCTGCAGATGGAGACCCGGAGAGCAGGTACACACACACACACACACACACGCACACACACACACACACACACACACACACACACACACACACACACACACACACACACACACACACACACTCAACAAGTGAAGCAGTTCACTCCTCCAAACTAGTAACGGAGTGACTGGAACGTCTCGATCCTCAACTTGAGGGTTGAAGGTGTCGGGAAAATGTCCTCACTTCCCATGAAAAAGTGTCCTGACTCTGTTGGTCCTCACAGTGTCATGTTGACTCCGCACCAGTGTCCCACCTTCTCATATCCGGTTCTTCAAAGAGGCAGCGTGAGAAACAAAACAGTGAAGGTATTTTCAACGGTCACGCGAGGACGGCTGGATCGCGAGATGCATTTGAAGAGAGCAGAAATGGAGGATGAGATCAGATCAGGGATCAGTTAACCCACATATATCTGGGCTCAACCGCACACTGGTGGCTCACTACATGAATGGATGGATGGATGGATGGATGGATGGATGGATGGATGGATGGATGGATGGATGGATGGATGTCCGCAGCAGCTGCGCGTGTGTGTTGATATGTCAGGGTTTCACATGCATTTTTGATTCTACTTTGCAAGTGCTTTTGTGTGTGAAACAGAGAGCAGGGCGGAAGGGATCAGATCATTGAGAACAGACCAGTGATTTTTGCCAACATGTCCAACGATGGTAAAACATGACAGATGGTGAGCAACAACACTCATGTAGAGCAGCATAAAGGACCACTTTCTATAAACATGGTGGAACGTGCTATAATATGAGTGCAGACGTGACAGTTAACTCTCATCAACTCTGTTATTATTTTAACTGGATTTAAGTGCATGAAACACTCCATAGGTTATTCTGTATCGTAAGATCCCCAAAGCCCAGGCAGCGGTGTCAGGACCATAGAAGTCGGATTGGTACATCCCTAGTTAAAGGCTTTGCCTTCACCGTCTCCCTCCTCTGAGTCAGTAACCTCACTCTCCAGATGTAATGTACCTTTGAATTCTGTCCTGCTTTGCTCTGTCTGCAAATTAGTTTTCATGGTCTGGATCTTCAGCCTCATGATCCTGTCTGACTCCGCCCTCACTTTCACAACATTGTTCAGAATCTTCTCCTTAAAATAGCACAGTCTCTTCCTGTCTGCACCATGATAGAGCTAGAGTCAGTTTTCCTCCTGTGGAGGCAGAACTATCACATTTAATAATCAGCAACTTCCATTCGTCGTGACATCTTTCATATTTCAGTTCCTGCAGGAGACAGCGATGTTGTGATTGCAGCCATTAACGCAGCTTCAACCAATCCCAGTGAGTTCTGCATATATATAAAGCATATTTTATTTGTTGTTGATGGTATCAACAAGTGGTCATGAAAACAGGGCACGAACAAGTGCTGGGAGTTATTTTTCACTGTTGTGAAAATGTGCGTGCATACAGATGCACCTTGAAAAGGCTGGAAATGTGCTTGAATTTGACATTGGGAAAGGTGCATGAGCCCTGTGAAGTGTTTGTTGAGTGACTGAGGTGTGTGTGTCCCTGCAGGTGTCCAGCATCTACTGGTGATGAAAGAAGAAGAAGATGCTACTGAGCAGCAGGAGTGCAGCTCCAGTCTGGATCAGGAGGGACAAGAACCTCCTCTTATTAAAGAAGAACCAGAAGAAGAAGATCTAGACCAAATCAAAGAAGAGGCCACCCAGTTCTCCCTCACTCCTGTCCAGGTGAAGAGTGAAGATGATGGAGCAACCAGCAGCTGGACTCAACACATGAAGACAGAAGCTGATGGAGACACCTGTGGAGGAGCAGAAGCAGCCAGTGACTTGGATACACCTCTCCTCCCTGACCACCAGAGGTCGCCTTGTTCTGACACTGTTGACAGTGAGGACTGGAGAGAAACCATTGACCCTGAATCTGCTTCAAATTCACTGATCTGCTCTGGGTGTGGGAGGAAATGCTCTTCGAAGTCTGAACTGATTGGACACATGAAATCCTGCAGCGGATCTTTGAGTTGTTCGGTTTGTGGAAAATCTTTTGAAAAGAAACGTGATCTAAAAATCCACATGAGACTTCACACAGGAGATGCACCTTACAACTGCTCCTACTGTGGTGAGAGGTTTACCCAGCGGGAAACAAAGGAAGAACACATGAAGCTTCATGCTGGAGAAAAACCTTTCCGATGCTCTCAGTGTGGTAAATGCTTCATGTATCACTATTACCTGAAGGAACATATGAGAGTTCATACTGGTGAAAAGCCTTTCAGTTGCTTGCAGTGTGGTAAATGCTTTTCACGGAAGGCGAATCTGAGTACTCACCTGAGACGTCACTCAGGTGTAAAACCCTTCAGCTGCTCCTACTGTGGTGAGTGCTTTACCCAACGTGAAACAAAGAAAGAACATATGAAGCTTCATGCTGGAGAAAAACCTTTCCGATGCTCCCTGTGTGGTAAATGCTTCATGCAGCACTATTACCTGAAGAAACATATGAGAGTTCACACTGGTGAAAAACCTTTCCAATGCTCTCAGTGTGGTAAATGCTTTTCACAAAAGGGGCATCTGAGTACTCACCTGAGACTTCACACAGGTGAAAAACCATTCAGCTGCTCTCAGTGTGGAAGATGTTTTAGAACAAAGGGGACTCTGAGTACTCACCTGAGGCATCACTCGGGTGTAAAACCTTTCAGCTGCTCTCGTTGTGGAAGATGTTTTACAACGAAAGGGACTCTGAGTACTCACCTGAGACATCACTCGGATGTAAAACCTTTCAGCTGCTCTCAGTGTGGTAAAAGTTTTGTTCGGAAATATCACCTAATGGGACATATGATAGTTCACTCTGGTGAAAAGCCTTTCACCTGCTCTCAGTGTGGCAGGTCATTTGCTCGGAAGTGTCACTTGGAGGCACACGTGAGAATTCATACTGGGGAGAAACCCTTTGTTTGCTCGCTGTGTGGTAAATGTTTTAAACTGAAATCTTACCTGATGTGTCACATGAGAGTTCACGCTCGCCGAGCTCGCCTTATTCAGCAAAAGACGAGAGATCTAGACAAAGTAAATGAAGACATCTCTCTCACTCCCATCAAGATGAAGAGTGAAGATGATGAGGCAACTTATTGCTTGACTGAACAGGTTAAAACTGAAGTGGATGGAGACAATTGTGGAGGACCAGAACCAGTCAGCACCACTGCCGAACTGCTTGACCCACACCTCGAGAGGTCGCTTTTTTCCAAGTCTGATGCTGAGTATAGTGAGGCCTGGAAAGAGAACAGTTGCTCTCAGTCAGCTTCAAACTCTGTTAAAAATCAGAATGTTTTTGACAGTGAGGAGGAGGATGGCCGTCACAAATCAATGGTCTGTTCTAGATGTGGGAAGAAATGTTTGTCTAAGTCTGAACTGAACCGACACAACAAATCCTGCACTGGACCTATCATTTGTTCAGTTTGTGGAAAATGTTTTGAAAAGACATGTGATCTGAGCAATCACATGAGACTTCACACAGGAGAAACACCTTACAAACGCTCTCAATTTTGTCAGAGTTTTGCAGAGGGCGAAACGTTGATAGTGCTCAAGAAAAAAACTTTCAGATGTTCTCAGTGTGGAAGATCTTTTGCTCGGAAATGTGGCCTACAGGGACACATGAGACTTCACACAGGAGAAAAACCTTTCAAATGCTCTCAATGTGGTAAGTGCTTCAAGCACCGTACTACACTAAAAACTCACACGAGAATTCACACTGGCGAAAAACCTTACCAGTGTCCCCAGTGTGGCAAGTCTTTTACGCAGCGTGGGAATTTTAAGTCACACTTGAAAGTTCACATGGGTGAAAAACCGTTCAGCTGCTCTCAGTGTGGTAAATGTTTTAGTCAGAGTGCTGCCCTGAAAGACCACATCAGAGTTCACACTGGTGAAACACCTTTCAGCTGTCCTCAGTGTGACAAACGGTTTCGAATGAAAGCTAGCCTGAGCGTTCACGTGATACATCATTCTGGTGAAAAACCATTCATCTGCCCTCAGTGTGGCCGTTCTTTTGGTCGGAAATGTCACCTGGACGGACATATGCTTCGAGTGCATACAAGAGAAAAACCTTTTGTTTGCTCTCATTGTAGTAAATGTTTCAAACTGAAACAGTACCTGAAGAAACACATGAGAGTTCACTCTGGTGACCAGCCTTGCCCTGAGTGACCACGTGTGTTTTGGACAGTTGAGATACTGAGAATACTGATTTCTTGTTTTGTCTAAATATGGAAGAGACAAATCTGAATTTCTGAGAGTCCACGCTGCCACAAGCCAATGACAATGTACCTGTGCTGCTGGACATTCTCATCCTTATCCATTTGCTTCCCCTTGTTATTTTTCATCAAGGTCCTGTTTGGATCACCTTCATACGGGCATTTTCATTGTTTTCTGAATTCTCCTTTCACATGTGTTTTAGCGTTAACATTGTGGGCCTGATACTGCAAAGGTCTGAGATCAAGTTTGTGTTCCAACTACAATTGAAAAAAGTCTTAGATGTCATACAAATGTGCATGTTAGTGTAAGTGTTACAAGCCAAACACCACCAAGGATCATTGTTCTCTCCTGCGTTGTGATGAAACCTTTTTTTTTCTTTCTGTTGCAGTGGAAAGAGTTTCCCACTTCAGTGGGTCCCAAAGGCAGCAACAAAAAGATAAAACCATCCATTGTCTCATTTGTTGTTGTGTTGTTTTTGTTTATGGATAGTAATAATAAAGACATGTGTGACAGTATGATCTTGCTGTTGTCACAACACAACACATACATGCATACAAACAGATGAATTTAAGTTCCTGAACAAAATTGCCATAGCAGAAAGCAACCAGGATGATTCAACATATATATCTGATCTGGATTTTTTGGATTATTATTTATAAATGTAATCTCACTTTATCTTAATTTACATTGTGTGTGCATGGGTTTATCAAGTGCTTAGTGTTTGTCTTGAGAAAAGTTGAATTCCACCATCCAGACTTCCTCAAACAATACCACAACTCTTCTCTTGGCACTCTGTCACACACTTTCTCCAGGTCCACAAAGACTCAATGGAGCTCCTTCAGACCTTCTCTGCACTTCTCAATGATCATCCTCAAAGCAAACACTGCATCTGTGCTGCTCTTATTTGGCATGAAGCCAAAACTGTTGCCACAGCAGTGGACATCTCCCTTGTTCTTGAAGATGGGCCCCAGCACACTTCTCCTTCCTTCCTCAGAATCCTCTCACTCTCAAAGACGACTGCTTTATATGCTGCCACCACACGCCTGAATCAGTCGGTTATTTGACATATGATATATGTTCCCTCATCTAAAGTCTAATCATAGACATAAATATTTCTCATGAAGAGTTCAGTCGCTCGGGGCCCGAGTGATAATCTGCTATATTGCAGCATGACAGCGACACTCTGTGAAACTGCAGAGGACGCTGTCGATCATCCCACTGACGACGACACTGACCCGGATGTTGATGTTGCGCCTGACTCCGCCCACTCCTCCATTTTCTTTTCCTCCGGAGCAGCTTCGTGCTCTTTGTCCGTGGATCCTCCAGCGGATGAAATGTTCTTCAGAGGTGGAAAGATTCATAAGTGACGATCATCTGCTGCCGAGTTTCCACCACATCTTCCTCTGCTGTGAAGGAGAGACGGAAGGAAGAGGATCCTGCTGCAGATGGAGACCCGGAGAGCAGGTACACACACACGCACACACACACACACACACACACACACACACACACACACACACACACACACACACACACACACACACACACACACACACACACTCAACAACTGAAGCAGTTCACTCCTCCAAACTAGTAACGGAGTGACTGGAACGTCTCGATCCTCAACTTGAGGGTTGAAGGTGTCGGGAAAATGTCCTCTCTTCCCATGAAAAAGTGTCCTGACTCTGTTGGTCCTCACAGTGTCATGTTGACTTTGCACCAGTGTCCCACCTTCTCATTCTTGGTTCTTCAAGGGGACAGCGTGAGAAACAGAACAGTGAAGGTATTTTCAACGGTCACGCGAGGACGGCTGGATCGCGAGATGCATTTGAAGAGAGCAGAAATGGAGGATGAGTTCAGATCAGGGATCAGTTAACCCACATATATCTGGGCTCAACCGCACACTGGTGGCTCACTACATGGATGGATGGATGGATGGATGGATGGATGGATGGATGGATGGATGGATGGATGGATGGATGGATGGATGTCCGCAGCAGCTGCGCGTGTGTGTTGATGTGTCACGGTTTCACATGCATTTTTGATTCTACTTTGCAAGTGCTTTTGTGTGTGAAACAGAGAGCAGGGCGGAAGGGATCAGATCATTGAGAACAGACCAGCGATTTTTGCCAACATGTCCAACGATGGTAAAACATGACAGATGGTGAGCAACAACACTCATGTAGAGCAGCATAAAGGACCACTTTCTATAAACATGGTGGAACGTGCTATAATATGAGTGCAGACGTGACAGTTAACTCTCATCAACACTGTTATTATTTTAACTGGATTTAAGTTCATGAAACACTCCATAGGTTATTTTGAAAGTGTCAAATGAAAATGCAAAGTTATTGTTAAATTGTCATTATTGTGGCGCCCTGCGGGTGACGGCGTGTCAGTGGAGGTGTCCATATGAGACGCAGCCCAAATAAGAAAGAGTCCAACAACGGCACCTTGGGATTTTCACCCAAAGAATGTTTAAGCTAAGGACACGCAGGTCTGTTTACTCAAGATACATGAGGCAGGGTTCCGATTGCATGTCGATAAATATACCTCCAATATACAAAAGCGATGAGACTATAGTGGAGCTGAGCGGCATAAACATGTAAAAGCGTCCCCAAAAGCACAGCACACGATGACAGGACCCCGCCACTGTAGTCCGACCAGCAGGGTATACACTTCTCAGGGCGTCGAGTCGGGGCCAGAAGAAACCACAGAAGTAGTGGGATACAAGCTTTGGTTTCTTCCACATCAGCATAACATCGTCTCATCACTTGGCATCGCGCAGTATAAGATACATACACATGAAATAGAGGCTGGATCAAGGGCGTTCCTCATACCAGGTACACTTCGTCACACAGGTACATGTCCACATTTGACCCTCAGGCTGAGTCGCCGTGACAAAACCGCCTGGGAGCACCAGACAAAACATACATTCCTTCACCCAACAGAGTGGGTGGATATCTGTTCAACATTCCATTGATACTGAAAAACACGTTCATTTATCTCACCACTGTACGTGTCCCGAATGACATGTCAAATTATTCTCCAACACCACCAGGTCACTGACACCACCGGCCTCCAGCTGCTACAAGAAGCGCTCCAAATTAGTCTCAGAATAAACCAATCACAAAACAAAAGAAACACAGCATTAGAATAAACAGAATAAAAACCCAGTTGTCCTAATGTAAAGCAATACAAAAACAAAGCAACAAACAAATCACAAAATCAAGACAAACTGACTCAACAAAAATGGAAAAGAAACAAAGACAAAAACAAGCAAAACAATCAGACAAAACCACAGACAAAAAACGGTACAAGAACAGAACAAAACGGTGCTGCACCAAACAGAAAAGAACAAAACAAAACAGAACTAAACAAGACCTGAACCGCACAAAACAACGCCGTACAAAACAGCAGTGGTTCTTTCTGTCCGGTGATGCGCCTTCACAGCTCCGCCCAGATACATCTAAACCAGAGGGGCTATGGTCAAGCCAAGTGCTGCGTCACTGCATAGATCGTAACTGACCAGACTTTGCTACACGACGATGCACCTGCCCAAACGCAGGGCGGTAGAGGAAGCAGCGCCAGTCATGAGCTCACTGAAGTGCATGTCAGGAGGATGGGTGAATGATGTTGGGTGAACAGATCCTAATTTATAATCTTCTTCATAAATATTTCTGGTTTTGGGCCATTTACAGACAAATCTTGAACTTTCATTCGCTAAGATTGTGTCTTAATGATCCTGTCTGACTCTGCCCTCACTTTCACAACATAAACACACATGGCTGACCTCCAGATCCATCTCTCTCCAGGCTGCTTCTGACCCTCTACATCCCAACCCTGTGGAACAGATCAGCAGCTGCTGTTTGAATGAGCCGCTCACACACACCTTTACCTCTCAGACTCCGCCCATCCAAACCTCCGTCAGGCTCCGCCCTTTTGAGGAGCTCCAGAACAAAACAACGAACACATCACTACACATTGTCATCATTCATTGTGTGTGTTCTTTGCACTCGAAATACAATAAATAAAGCATGTTTTGTTCAAGTCATTACAACCAAGAGCTTTTTTTAGGCTAAAGAAGTGACACCACTTTTTTACATGCTCATTTGCAAAGGTCCATATTTCCTGCCATGTTGTTATAGATCCTTAAATGACTGCAACTTTCACTGCAAGATCTGAGATTTTTGGCTGCAACAATCAATAAAAAAGTAATAGAGGGACTAATTTTTGTTCTTGATACTATCAACAAGTGGTCATGAAAACAGGGCACGAACAAGTGCTGGGAGTTATTTTTCACTGTGTGTAAATGTGCGTGCATACAGATGCTCCTTGAATTTGACATTGGGAAAGGTGTATGAACCCTGTGAAGTGTTTGTTGAGTGACTGAGGTGTGTGTGTCCCTGCAGGTGTCCAGCAGCTGCTGGTGATGAAAGAAGAAGAAGATGCTACTGAGCAGCAGGAGTGCAGCTCCAGTCTGGATCAGGAGGGACAAGAACCTCCTCTCATTAAAGAAGAACCAGAAGAAGAAGATCTAGACCAAATCAAAGAAGAGGCCACCCAGTTCTCCCTCACTCCTGTCCAGGTGAAGAGTGAAGATGATGGAGCAACCAGCAGCTGGACTCAACACATGAAGACAGAAGCTGATGGAGACACCTGTGGAGGAGCAGAAGCAGCCAGTGACTTGGATACACCTCTCCTCCCTGACCACCAGAGGTCGCCTTGTTCTGACACTGTTGACAGTGAGGACTGGAGAGAAACCATTGACCCTGAATCTGCTTCAAATTCAATGGAGGATCCAAATGTTCATGTCAGTGGTAAGAAAGATGATGCTCTCAACACACTGATCTGCTCTGGGTGTGGGAGGAAATGCTCTTCGAAGTCTGAACTGATTGGACACATGAAATCCTGCAGCGGATCTTTGAGTTGTTCGGTTTGTGGAAAATGTTTTGAAAAGAAACGTGATCTAAAAATCCACATGAGACTTCACACTAGAGATGCACCTTACAACTGCTCCTACTGTGGTGAGAGGTTTACCCAGCGTGAAACTAAGGAAGAACACATGAAGCTTCACGCTGGAGAAAAACCTTTCCAGTGCTCTCAGTGTGGTAAATGCTTTATGCAGCACTATTACCTGAAGGAACACATGAAAGTTCACACTGGTGAAAAGCCTTTCAGTTGCTTGCAGTGTGGTAAATGCTTTTCACAGAAGGGGAATCTGAATACTCACCTGAGACGTCACTCGGGTGTAAAACCGTTCAGCTGCTCTCAGTGTGGTAAAAGTTTTGCTCAGAAACATGACCTAATGGGACACAGGATAGTTCACACTGGTGAAAAGCCGTTCACCTGCTCTCAGTGTGGCAGGTCATTTGCTCGGAAGTGTCACTTGGAGGGACACGAGAGAATTCATTCTGGGGAGAAACCTTTTGTTTGCTCACTGTGTGGTAAGTGTTTTAAACTGAAACCTTACCTGAAGTGTCACATGAGAGTTCACACGGGAGAAACACCTTACGAACGCTCTCAGTGTGGTCAGAGTTTTGCAGAGCGTGAAACTTTCAGATGTTCTCAGTGTGGAAGATCTTTTGCTCGGAAATGTGACCTGCAGGGACACATGAGATTTCACGTAGTAGAAAAAGCTTTCAAATGCTCTCAGTGTGGTAAGTGCTTCAAGTACCGTACAACACTTAACGCTCACACAAGAATTCACACTGGAGAAAAACCTTTCCAATGCTCTCAATGTGGTAAGTGCTTCAACCACCATACTACACTTAAAACTCATGCGAGAATTCACACTGGAGAAAAACCTTACCAGTGTTCCCAGTGTGGCAAGTCTTTTACGCAGCGTGGGAATTTTCAGTCACACATGAAAGTTCACATGGGTGAAAAACCGTTCATCTGCACTCAGTGTGGCAAATGTTTTAGTCAGAGTGCTGCCCTGAAAGACCACATGAGAATTCACACTGGTGAAAAACCGTTCATCTGCTCTCAGTGTGGCAAATGTTTTCGTCAGAGTGCTGCACTGAAAGACCATATCAGTATTCACACTGGTGAAAAACCTTTCAGCTGTCCTCAGTGTGACAAACGGTTTCGAATGAAAGCTAGCCTGAGCGTCCACCTGATGCATCATTCTGGTGAAAAACCGTTCATCTGCCCTCAGTGTGGCCGGTCTTTTGTTCGGAAATGTCACCTGGACGGACACATGCTTCGAGTGCATACAAGAGAAAAACCTTTTGTTTGCTCTCATTGTAGTAAATGTTTCAAACTGAAACAGTACCTGAAGCAACACATGAGAGTTCACTCTGGTGGCCAGCCTTGCCCTGAGTGACCACGTGTGTATTTGACAGTAGTCATATGGAGAGTCCTGATTTCTTGTTTTGTCTAATTATGGAAGAGAACTTTGTATTTTATATATTGGAAATGACATTGAGGCGTCATTCGTCCTCTGGTCAGTGTTTGCACATATGAGATGAGTCTCCTCACTGTTGATAATAATGACAGACACAGTTGTGCAGATGTGTGTATCATTCATCACATGGTATATTGAGCAGTTTTCTCTCTGTCCGTCTGAAATGTTTTCCATTGAGTTTAGCTACGCAAAGATAATTGTTGGGGGTAAAGTCTTGATATTTTGTATGAATTATTTATTTAAATAAACATCAAACACACAATGGAAATCTGTGTTTTGGAACATTTTAGCACAAATGATGAGCCCACATCAGTTGAGTAATAAATGCATTCCAGTCCATCCACCTGTGACATTTCTTTTGAAATAATCTCTGATTGATCGTCGCTCATCTTCTCTGTTTAAAGTGAGAGTGTGTCCAGACCGCGATCCAACATGTCACCAGTTCCACATGAGTTATGTATTCGAGGGAGCAGCTTCCTGTTCATCCCATACTGCCTGAGACCTTCAGCACAACCAGCTCTGCTAAATGCAGCCATGAACTGATCACATGGCTCCTGCACTCTGTGGCCTGAGGATCACTTCCTTCTGTGTCCCAAGGTCTGAGTCTCCTGCTTAAACTCCCATGAATCCAGCCAGAGCTCTTCTTCTTCTGCTGCCAATAATCACTATCTTTGACCCTGTCGTTGCGACTTTCACGTGTGTCATGAGGACACTTGTGAAACTGGAAGAAGGGGTGTTCCAGGGGGTCTTCCAGCCAACCACAACAGATTCATGTATGATGTGCCAAAGTGTTCCATTGTTGCGTTTCACTGCGCAGGCGCCGAGGTGAGTGGGAGCTCGGTATGCTTTTATACTCGTTTTGTATTTTTCTTCTTCTTCTGAGCTCCTTGGAACGAATTATTCTATTCTATGGATATGGACTATTCTACGCCGAGACTCGTTTATTCGAGGAGCTTTTCATATGTCCTGACAGCAAAGTCCCACATCAGAGTGGTTCCCTGTTTACCTGTGCAGGTAAGGAAGCCGTGCCGTGGCTGCAGAGCCGGCGCTCTGAAATAGTGGAGATTCAAGCCCCCGGTGCCCTCAATGATCATGGGAAACGTCAACTCACTACCGAACAAGTTCGAAGACTGAATGGCTGCGCTGACAAAGAACGTAAAGACCTTCAGGGAGTGCAGTTTACTGTGTTTCACTGAGACGTGGCTTACTGATAGCATACCAGATGCTAACGTGGAGCTCCCAGACTTCAGCACAGTCAGAGCGGACAGAGACACGAGAGCCTGTGGGAAGCGTAAAGGAGGAGGACTTGCACTGTAGGTGAACAAACGGTGGTGCAATCCTGAGGAAACTACCCACATCCACACGCGCATTCAGGAAGTGGTCTCCTGAAGCCGAGCAGACCTTGGAGGACTGCTTCGAAATCACAGACTGGGAAACACGGCAGGAGTCTGACAGCGAGAACATGGAGGAGATGGTTGACTGCACCACAGACTACATTAACTTCTGTATGGACACTGTGGTTAACACCTCCAACGTCCATCACAGCAGCTCAGGTCTGTGGACAGCTGAAGAGGCTGCGTCCCAACAAAGCTGTAGGTCCTGATGGAGACTACTGAAGGCCTGCGCGAGGGAGCTGGGACACCCCCAGCGCATATTCAACCTGAGTTTGGGAGAAGAGAGGGTCCCCCAGCTGTGGAAGACATCCTGCATCATCCCAGTCCCAAAGAAACCACACCCTGGTGAGCTGAACGACTTCAGGCCAGTCGCCCTGACGTCACACGTGATGAAGACCATGGAACGGCTGCTGCTCCACCACCCGAGGCCACAGACCCACCACGCCCTGGACCCACTGCAGTTTGCTTCCCGAGAGAAGACGGGAGTGGAGGATGCCATCATCTTTCTGCTCCACCGGTCCCTATCTCACCTGGACAGAGGTAGTGGTGCTGTGAGGATTACATTTTTGGACTTCTCCAGCGCCTTCAACACAATCCAGCCACTGCTGCTCAGGGACAAACTGACGGAGATGGGAGTTGAAACACACCTGCTGGCATGGATCACTGATTACCTGACCAAGAGACCTCAGTATGTGAGGCTGGGGGACAGTAGGTCGGACACTGTGGCCAGCAGCACAGGAGCACCGCAGGGAACTCTACTCTCTCCGGTCCTGTTCACCCTGTACACCTCCGACTTCCAGTCCAACACGGAGCTCTGCCATGTGCAGAAGTTCGCAGACGACCCGGCCATCGTGGGGTGCATCAGGAGTGGACAAGAGGATGAGTACAGGAAACTGATCCAGGACTTTGTCACATGGTGCGACTCCAACCACCTGCACCTAAACACCACCAAGACCAGAGAGATGGTGGTGGACTTTAGGAGAACCAGGCCGCATCCAGAACCAGTCACCATCAAAGGACATAGATACACATGCACTTTATTTCACATACAAACACACACACACATTCACATGCTGTCTGGTAATGAGGCATGTCAGCACAGTTGAGTTTTGCCCAGTGAATTCACTCTTCTTTGTGAAACCATCCATTCATGGAGAGGGTTGTTTCCTCCAGAATCTCTTGGCTGCAGTGGACTGCAGACTCACAGTTGCTTGTCTTATGGTGAGGTGTTTGGTCCATGGGTGAATGGTTTCTGTTCCAAAGGTTGCAAGGTTTGAAGTGAAAACAAATGTGATGTTTCAGGACAAATCTGAATTTCTGAGAGTCCACGCTGCCACAAGCCAATGACAATGTACCTGTGCTGCTGGACATTCTCATCCTTATCCATTTGCTTCCCCTTGTTATTTTTCAACAAGGTCCTGTTTGGATCACCTTCATACGGGCATTTTCATTGTTTTCTGAATTCTCCTTTCACATGTGTTTTAGCGTTAACATTGTGGGCCTGATACTGCAAAGGTTTGAGATCAAGTTTGTGTTCCAACTACAATTGAAAAAAGTCTTAGATGTCATACAAATGTGCATGGTAGTGTAAGTGTTACAAACCAAAGACCACCAAGGATCATTGTTCTCTCCTGCGTTGTGATGAAACCTTTCTTTTTCTTTCTGTTGCAGTGGAAAGAGTTTCCCACTTCAGTGGGTCCCAAAGGCAGCAACAAAAAGATAAAACCATCCATTGTCTCATTTGTTGTTGTGTTGTTTTTGTTTATGGATAGTAATAATAAAGAAATGTGTGACAGTATGATCTTGCTGTTGTCACAACACAACACATACATGCGTACAAACAGATGAATTTAAGTTCCTGAACAAAATTGCGATGGCAGAAAGCAACCAGGATGATTCAGCATATATATCTGATCTGGATTTTTTAGGATTATTATTTATAAATGTAATCTCACTTTATCTTAATTTACATTGTGAGTGCATGGGTTTATCAAGTGCTTAGTGTTTGTCTTGAGAAAAGTTGAATCCACCATTGAGGGAAGAATTGGCTCCCTCTCATTCACACACATGGATTCCATCTTACTGCAGCTGACCTTCATTCCTCTCCTTTCTGAGGCAAACCTCCACCTCTCCAGCTGATCTTCCACTGGCTCCCTGCTCTCACCACAGATCCACACATCCCACTGACGTCGACACTGACCCGGATGTTTATGCGCCTGACTCCGCCCACTCCTCCATTTCTTTACTTCCGGAGCAGCTTCGTGCTCTTCGTCCGTGGATCCTCCGGCGGATGAAATGTTCTTCAGAGGTGGAAAGATTCATAAGTGACGATCATCTGCTGCCGAGTTTCCACCACATCTTCCTCTGCTGTGAAGGAGAGACGGAAGGAAGAGGATCCTGCTGCAGATGGAGACCCGGAGAGCAGGTACACGCACGCACACACACACACACACACACACACACACACACGCACACACACTCTCAACAACTGAAGCAGTTCACTCCTCCAAACTAGTAACGGAGTGACTGGAACGTCTCGATCCTCAACTTGAGGGTTGAAGGTGTCGGGAAAATGTCCTCGCTTCCCATGAAAAAGTGTCCTGACTCTGTTGGTCCTCACAGTGTCATGTTGACTCCGCACCAGTGTCCCACCTTCTCATATCCGGTTCTTCAAAGAGGCAGCGTGAGAAACAGAACAGTGAAGGTATTTTCAACGGTCACGCGAGGACGGCTGGATCGCGAGATGCATTTGAAGAGAGCAGAAATGGAGGATGAGATCAGATCAGGGATCAGTTAACCCACATATATCTGGGCTCAACCGCACACTGGTGGCTCACTGGATGGATGGATGGATGGATGGATGGATGGATGGATGGATGGATGGATGGATGTCCGCAGCAGCTGCGCGTGTGTGTTGATATGTCACGGTTTCACATGCATTTTTGATTCTACTTTGCAAGTGCTTTTGTGTGTGAAACAGAGAGCAGGGCGGAAGGGATCAGATCATTGAGAACAGACCAGCGATTTTTGCCAACATGTCCAACGATGATAAAACATGACAGATGGTGAGCAACAACACTTATGTAGAGCAGTTAAAGTTATTGTTAAATTGTCATTATTGTGGCGCCCTGCGGGTGACGGCGTGCAAGTGGGGGTGGCCATATGAGATGCAGCCCCCATCCCGACTGCCTTCCACCATCCCATATGTGCCGTCCTTGAGTTCTGTTGTTGTGTCTTCGATGTGCTCATGTGCTGAGGTGTTACTTACACCTTACTAAAGACTTGCAAAAGGCTTTGCCTTCACCGTCTCAGTCACTAACCTCGCTCTCCAGATGTAATGTACCTTCGAATTCTGTCCTGCTTTGCTCTGTCTGCAAGTTAGTTTTCATGGTCTGGATCTTCAGCCTCATGATCCTGTCTGACTCCGCCCTCACTTTCACAACATTGTTCAGAATCTTCTCCTTAAAATAGCACAGTCTCTTCCTGTTTGCACCATGATAGAGCTAGAGTCAGTTTTGCTCCTGGGGAGACGGAACTATCACATTTAATAATCAGCAACTTCCATTCGTCGTGACATCTTTCATATTTCAGTTCCTCCAGGTGACAGCGATGTTGTGATTGCAGCCATTAACGCAGCTTCAACCAATCCCAGTGAGTTCTGCATATAAATAAAGCATATTTTATTTGTTGTTGATGGTATCAACAAGTGGTCATGAAAACAGGGCACGAACAAGTGCTGGGAGTTATTTTTCACTGTTGTGAAAATGTGCGTGCATACAGATGCACCTTGAAAAGGCTGGAAATGTGCTTGAATTTGACATTGGAAAAACTGCATGAGCCCTGTGAAGTGTTTGTTGAGTGGCTGAGGTGTGTGTGTCCCTGCAGGTGTCCAGCAGCTGCTGGTGATGAAAGAAGAAGAAGATGCTACTGAGCAGCAGGAGTGCAGCTCCAGTCTGGATCAGTAGGGACAAGAACCTCCTCTCATTAAAGAAGAACCAGAAGAAGAAGATCTAGACCAAATCAAAGAAGAGGCCACCCAGTTCTCCCTCACTCCTGTCCAGGTGAAGAGTGAAGATGATGGAGCAACCAGCAGCTGGACTCAACACATGAAGACAGAAGCTGATGGAGACACCTGTGGAGGAGCAGAAGCAGCCAGTGACTTGGATACACCTCTCCTCCCTGACCACCAGAGGTCGCCTTGTTCTGACACTGTTGACAGTGAGGACTGGAGAGAAACCATTGACCCTGAATCTGCTTCAAATTCAATGGAGGATCCGAATGTTCACGTCAGTGGGAAGAAAGATGATGCTCTCAACACACTGATCTGCTCTGGGTGTGGGAGGAAATGCTCTTCGAAGTCTGAACTGATTCGACACATGAAATCCTGCAGCGGATCTTTGAGTTGTTCGGTTTGTGGAAAATCTTTTGAAAAGAAACGTGATCTAAAAATCCACATGAGACTTCACACAGGAGATGCACCTTACAACTGCTGTGGTGAGAGATTTACCCAGCGTGAAACAAAGAAAGAACACATGAAGCTTCACACTGGAGAAAAACCTTTCCAGTGCTCTCAGTGTGGTAAATGCTTCATGCAGCACTATTACCTGAAGGAACACATGAAAGTTCACACTGGTGAAAAGCCTTTCAGTTGCTTGCAGTGTGGCAAATGCTTTTCACAGAAGGGCCGTCTGAATAGTCACCTGACACGTCACTCGGGTGTCAAACCTTTCAGCTGCTCTCAGTGTGGTAAAAGTTTTGCTCAGAAACATGACCTAATGAGACACATGATAGTTCACACTGGTGAAAAGCCGTTCACCTGCTCTCAGTGTGGCAGGTCATTTGCTCGGAAGTGTCACTTGGAGGGACACGAGAGAATTCATTCTGGGGAGAAACCTTTTGTTTGCTCACTGTGTGGTAAGTGTTTTAAACTGAAACCTTACCTGAAGTGTCACATGAGAGTTCACACGGGAGAAACACCTTACGAACGCTCTCAGTGTGGTCAAAGTTTTGCAGAGCGTGAAACGTTCAGATGTTCTCAGTGTGGAAGATCTTTTGCTCGGAAATGTGACCTGCAGGGACACATGAGATTTCACACAGTTGAAAAAGCTTTCAAATGCTCTCAGTGTGGTAAGTGCTTCAAGTACCGTACTACACTTAACGCTCACACAAGAATTCACACTGGAGAAAAACCTTTCAAATGCTCTCAATGTGGTAAGTGCTTCAACCGCCACACTACACTTAAAACTCACACGAGAATTCACACTGGAGAAAAACCTTACCAGTGTTCCCAGTGTGGCAAGTCTTTTACACAGCGTGGGAGTTTTCAGTCACACATGAAAGTTCACATGGGTGAAAAACCGTTCAGCTGCTCTCAGTGTGGCAAATGTTTTAGTCAGAGTGCTGCCCTGAAAGACCACATGAGAATTCACACTGGTGAAACACCTTTCAGCTGTCCTCAGTGTGACAAACGGTTTCGAACGAAAGGTATCCTGAGTGTTCACCTGATGCATCATTCTGGTGAAAAACCATTCATCTGCCCTCAGTGTGGCCGTTCTTTTGTTCGGAAATGTCACCTGGACGGACATATGCTTCGAGTGCATACTAGAGAAAAACCTTTTGTTTGCTCTCATTGTAGTAAATGTTTCAAACTGAAACAGTACCTGAAGCAACACATGAGAGTTCACTCTGGTGACCAGCCTTGCCCTGAGTGAACACGTGTGTTTTGGACAGTTCAGATACTGAGAATACTGATTTCTTGTTTTGTCCAATTATGGAAGAGAACTTTTGACATTGAGGCGTCATTCGTCCTCTGGTCAGTGTTGGTGCATGTGAGATGAGTCTCCTCACTGTTGATAATAATGACAGACACAGTTGTGCAGATGTGTGTATCATTCATCACATGGTATATTGAGCAGTTTCTCTCTGTCTGTCTGAAAATGTTTTTCATTGAGTTTAGCTACGCAAAGATAATTGTTGGGGGTAAAGTCATGATATTTTGTATGAATTATTTATTTAAATGAAGGAAAAATCGCCACCATGAAAATCTGTGTTTTGGAACATTTTGGCACAAATGATGAGCCCACATCAGTTGAGTAATAAATGCATTCCAGTCCATCCACCTGTGGCATTTCTTTTGAAATAATCTCTGATTGATCGTCGCTCATCTTCTCTGTTTAAAGTGAGTGTGTCCAGACCGCGATCCAACATGTCACCTGTTCCACATAAGTTATGTATTCGAGGGAGCAGCTTCCTGTTCGTCCCATACTGCCTGAGACCTTCAGCACAACCAGCTCTGCTAAATGCAGCCATGAACTGATCACATGGCTCCTGCACTCTGTGGCCTGAGGATCACTTCCTTCTGTGTCCCAAGTCTCCTGCGTAAACTCCCATGAATCCAGCCAGAGCTCTTCTTCTTCTGCTGCCAATAATCACTATCTTTGACCCTGTCATTGCGACTTTCACGTTTCTCATGAGGAGACTTGTAAAGAGGGGGTTGATCTATGGAGCTATTTTTAGTCGATTGGAGGCACGTCTGAATGCAATCCATGCGTGAGCATGTGGCTTGCGGATGTTTGCGATTGATCATCACGGATTGTTTTCTGGTGTGGGTACGACTGGTCTACACGCATTGGATCAATTCAGAGTTAAGATTTATTTTTTAGCTTACACAGTAACTACCACCAGATTTCAATAATGTGACTACATTTTCTCCCTTCTGTTGAGAAATGAGGAGCCAAGTCTTTTTTTTGCTTTTAAACTTGTCAATTCAAAAGAGAAAAGTCCCTGCATTTTTGTTGTGCAGCCCAGTGGTCTTTCCAGACCCGCTTTGTAATGGAAATAGATGTACTTCCTACCTTGCAGCAAGAAAGCGGTCGTTCAGACTCCAGGGTCAAACCGGTGGTTGAACCCTTCACTGGTGACTCGTCCGGGGGTGTCCCCCGCCACTCACCCCAGGAAGGCTCCTCTGGAGGACAAAGCGGAACAGAAGTTGTATGAATAAACATTCAATAAGTCGCACTGCAACGCTGCACTCTGTCTCATCCTTGGTAAAGTCATCGCTGCTCCATCAATATGCATGTTCCTGTCTTACAGGAAGGTCTCCGTAGCTACTGTGTAGGACCCAGGCCAGTTGAGGAGGGGGAAGAAGTTCAACTGAACAGACTCAAAGAGCAAAGTTTAAAGACTTTAATCACAAGTATAAACAAAGAAAACTAGCTGTTCTAGTGTCTCCAATTCTCTAATGACAGTTTTTCATGGTGTTTAAGTTCCTGCACTAAAATACTGAGATAAATTCAAGGTGCAGTCATAAGTGAGTTGCATTTAACTGTTATAGTTTTGAGCCATTTCAAATGTAAATCATTTCATTCATCCTTTGAGGTCTTCAATCTCCAAACCAATGTGGTAGGAGAAGTTTGTCTGTCACTCCAACATCTTTCAGCAGAGTTGGAAACTGAACACTGCTCTCGAGGAGGATGAAGGTCTTATCTCAACTGTCAGGAACATTACTGAACAATTCTGGACGCTCTGGATGGACAGTATGGAGAAGTGTTGGCAACTTTTCAAACACAAAACCAGACATTTCAAAGTCATGAAGTCAAGACAGTCGAACTGGAGAAAGAGTGTAATGAAGTTACAATTGTTTAAAAAAGTCATGTCTCTTCTTAACATCTTCTTCTCCAAACCTTCATATCATCAGGGAACATTCGGAAACACAAGGATCAGTTCAGGATGTAGCTACTGCAAGTTCTCGCTGGGTTCAGAATGCTCCGAAAAGATATCAGCCATGGAAGTTCTCCTGACCATGAATAGTTTATCAGAACAAATAATATAAAAAAGATCGTTTTATTTTCCCAAAATTCTATTCATGATTGATTGTTTAATTCAGTGTAATTCATATTTATCCAGAAGTGAAGTTATTTTTTTTTCTATTCGGTAACCACTTTTTAATGCTAAAAAAAACTTATTGTTGAAATAAAATTCCCGTGACACGATTACAGGGCACTTCGCCAAGTGACAATCGGATTTGTTATTTTGCAGCATGACAGCCTCCACCGCTGAACACGCTGCAATGACGCTGTCGAACGTCCCACTGAGGCTGCGACCCGGATGTTTATGCCCCTGACTCCGCCCATTCCTCCATTTCTTCACTTCCGGAGCAGCTTCGTGCTCTTTGTCCGTGGATCCTCCGGCGGATGAAATGTTCTTCAGAGGTGGAAAGATTCATAAGTGACGATCATCTGCTGCCGAGTTTCCACCACATCTTCCTCTGCTGTGAAGGAGACACGGAAGGAAGAGGATCCTGCTGCAGATGGAGACCCGGAGAGCAGGTACACACACACACACACACACACACACACACACGCACACACACACACACACTCAACAACTAAACCAAGCTGAAACCCAATTATAGTAAGGTAGTGATTCGAACTTCTTGATTCTCAGATTAAGGGTTGAAGGTGTCAGGACCAGGGAAATGTCCTCACTTCACAAAAATGTCCTGACTCTGTCATGTTGACAGCAGAATCCACATCGGGGGCCCCTACGCTGCTCCAGCTCTGCGATGAATGCGGCCGATCTCGATCGCCCTCTCCACTTCTCCAGTAGAGAGTAGGGGTTTAAACTTGGGTCAGGTTCTTAAAAGAGGCGAAAAAAGTTAACCTATTTTAATGAAGTCTGTGGACCAGATGTTTTCCAACTGGCTTCTCCATGAACATGTGAAAAACTCTTCCCATCTGATCTCTGACCCACGGTGGGGTTTTCCTCCTCGTCACTAACCTGGCTCTCCAGATCACGGCCTGGAAACATGCCTGATTTTCTCTTCCTGGTTTTCCTCACTGCATGTAATGTACCTTTGAATTCTGTCCTGCTTTGCTCTGTCTGCAAGTTAGTTTTCATGGTCTGGATCTTCAGCCTCATGATCCTGTCTGACTCCGCCCTCACTTTCACAACATTGTTCAGAATCTTCTCCTTAAACTAACAGTCTCTTCCTGTTTGCACCATGATAGATCTAGAGTCAGTTTTGCTCCTGGGGAGACGGAACTATCACATTTAATAATAGTTACATTTTTCAGTTCCTCCTGGAGACAGCGATGTTGTGATCACAACCATTAAGGCAACTTCAACCAATCCCAGCGAGTTCTGCAGTTGTGTCCAATCACTGTGGCTTGTCCACTAATTCCACCCATCACTTCAGTCTCCTCTCGCCCCCCCCCCCCCCCCCCCCCCCCCTTCTCTGCAGCATCATAACCCCTCCCAAACGCTCACATATGCCCACAAATCTTGCCACCAAGGCTCACGACTCGGACGTGAAGGATCCTGAAGCCTTCACGTCCAAATTCCCTTGATGGTAATGTAGAATAGATGGAGACAAAGCGGAACCGACTAGGGCAGCGTCACCCGAACACTATACGGGGCGAACATAAGCAAACATGGCTGTCCACTAGATCCATCTCTCTCCATGCTCTTTCTGACCCTCTACATCCCTGCCGAACAGATCAGCAGCTACAGTACGTATGGATACAACATTGCTACGATTCATCAGACTGAAGAAGATTAGAGAAGTTTTGCTTCTGTTTTCAGTGCTTGGACCAGGTTAATGGTGTTTGAACCCTATGAGTTGAGTGACTGAGGTGTGTGTGTCCCTGCAGGTGTCCAGCAGCTGCTGGTGATGAAAGAAGAAGAAGATGCTACTGAGCAGCAGGAGTGCAGCTCCAGTCTGGATCAGGAGGGACAAGAACCTCCTCTCATTAAAGAAGAACCAGAAGAAGAAGATCTAGACCAAATCAAAGAAGAGGCCACCCAGTTCTCCCTCACTCCTGTCCAGGTGAAGAGTGAAGATGATGGAGCAACCAGCAGCTGGACTCAACACATGAAGACAGAAGCTGATGGAGACACCTGTGGAGGAGCAGAAGCAGCCAGTGACTTGGATACACCTCTCCTCCCTGACCACCAGAGGTCGCCTTGTTCTGACTCTGACACTGATGACAGTGAGGACTGGAGAGACACCAGTGACACTCAATCAGGTTCAAACTCGGTGCCGAATCCGGAGGTCCGTGAGAAGAAGGATGATGCTGCTTCACCGACCTGCTCTGGATGTGGAAGGAAATGTTCTTCAAAGCGTGGGCTGAGTCAACATGAAAAATCCTGCTGCGGACCTCCGAGGTGTTCAGTTTGTGGAAAATGTTTTGTGAGGAGATGTTATCTGAAGGTTCACATGAGATTTCACACAGGAGACTGTGTGAACTGCTCTGAGTGTGGCAAAGGCTTCACCCAGAGTGAACACCTAAAGGCACATATGAGGAGTCACACTGGAGAAAGACCTTACAGATGCTCTCAGTGTGATAAAAGTTTTTCCAGGAGCGATTACCTGAAGATACACATGAGAATTCATACTGGAGAAAAACCTTTCAAATGCTCTCACTGTGGTAAATGTTTCAGACAGAGCGCCTCTCTTTGGGGTCACCTGAAAATCCACGCCAGAGGAAAACCTGTTGTCTGCTCTCAGTGACCACATTTACATGACAGCTTAGAAAAACACCTCGCAGAGGCTTTCACGTTGCTGGTGGTCAGTACACGCTCAAGTCGCATCTCGAGCACAAAACGCAACCTGGTGCTCAGTTCAACTGTGTCACAGCGTTTTTAATCTTCAGCCTCCACCATATAATCCTGTTTTTTAATTGTTTGTGAACTGAAACAAGATTTTAGGATTCTTTAGTTCAAGCAAACGCGGGCGGATGGTTACCGAGTCATACAAAGTTGACACAGAACTATGATGGGTTGCTGGAATGTTTAGCAGTTGTGCTAAACACTAAATCTTTTCTTCTACAAATTTCCTGTCTGGCAGTCTCACAATTGAACAGTTTGTCAAGTCTTTTTATTTTGTAAATTTAATTAGAAGATATGACATGTTACAATTGTAATTACAATGTAAGGCCACAGTAAAACACCAAACACATCAAAACAAATAAATACAATGAATTAAAATAGCTATAACAAAATACATGCAGTAGAATAAAAATGGGGATTTGTTGTTGGAAAGGGGAATGATGGTCTCACACATCAGTTGTAATGAAACATCAGTCTCTGACCACAGGAGTCAGTCTGAAGGGAGGGAGTTAAGTGAACTGAAGCAAGAAAGAAAGGTTTGCCATTGACCGAAAAACCTTCTCTTTTCATGCTTAATTTTTTCGAGCTATTGTGTACTTCCAGTGCATCCATCTGTAAGACGCCTGTAGTTACTTTGCTTGAGGTGAAAACAGCAGCGTCAGGGAGAATGTTTTGGACATTGTTCTAAGTCATGTTCCCAGACGCGACACAACGGTGGAAAGGAATAAAGTGTGTGATAACCAAGCTGCAGATCGATGGATCACTTGAAAGACCTCCAACTGCAGTGTGAGTCGGGCACATGATGACCTCTTTCCACCATTCATCTTTAAACCTGACGCCAATTACTTAACATTGACTTTCTTGCTGATATTTACAGGTTTAAAATGCGGTGGATGTCTGTGGTGAGGTGTCATGGAGGGGAGCCACAGTTTTTTTTAACTCTCTCTATATATATTTTACCTCTATATCTATATATATATTATCTTAAAATGTACTTCGATGTTTATCTTCTCTCAGTTGTCTGCTCTGTTTTTCATTCCCGAGGTTGGCTGCTCATCCTCCTGGCTTGTTGTATCCACTGGAAATGTGCTTGTGTTGTAGTCCAGACTGTGTCGAGACCAGAGATTGAGGAGGGCAAGACCGAGGCCAAACAGAATACTGTGATGCAGAGTCATTTTGAGTGAAAACAAGGCTAATATTTATGGAAGACTGGATGGAAAAACTCATTTGGCTAGTGGTACATCTGACGGATGTAAAAGGTAATGCACTAAACTTTAGTCTTGGGTCTTCTGTAAACATACATCGAGAACTGATGCAGCCATTCAAAAACAGTGCACAGTGGTGTTTTTAGTTCATCCATACTGGACAAAAGAGAATCCCGGCCACAAAACTGAGATCAGTTCCAATGGCAACTTTCTGGCTTCAAGAAACACCTCTACTTCCTTTATGGTTGCATATTTAATAAGGGACCATGAAAAACAAAACAAGAAAGTCACCCCAACGTGCCACTCTGGCTGACGCACACTTCTCTCCATCAGTCTGGCACCAAACTTCTCTGATGTTTCCAGGCCAGATTTGAAGGTTGGAGGCTTGTCATGGACAGTTTTTCAATTCCCACCACCGCTGGCTTGAGGTCCAGACTGTACGCAGGCCATGACCTTATGTGTCTCTCTTCAAGGAAGGTTTTTGGTTGCATCTTGAAAAATATCATCTTCCCCAAACGCACACTTTGAATTGAAGGATGACAACACCGGACTCTCCAGGGTATTGAGTGGACATGTGCCTCCACAGCATCAGTCGTCTGCACGGTGTCGCCACGCGGTCGTCGATTGTAATCTCTCCTGAAAGGCACCTTAACAAAATTACAGCACCTTTTTGGATTCATCACTGAATATTGCTTTCATCATTGAATATTACCATTATCCAGAAGTCCACTGTCCACCGTCACTTTTCCTATTACTATTTCGACCTTGTTCTTTTCTGTTCAGATGTTAATGTTTGTTTCTCCTTTCTGTCTGTAAATCCCAGTATTTTTTTACTGTTCACAGACTCCAGTTTCCATGCATAAATGTGTTCAGGATTTATGTATTTTTTGGATATTGACGCTGCAAAACATACTCTCTACACCTTCAATGCTTTCAACGCTTTTATTCATATGAAGTTTGTCTTCAATTTGATCACATGACAACCTCACCAGCTTTCATCCTGCTTGTTCACGACGACGACATGAATCGGAACCTTTGCTCAAGTTCCATTTCCGGTGAGAACTGGGCTTGACCCGGATGTTTGTGCGCCTGACTCCGCCCACTCCTCCATCTCCCTCTCCCAGAACTGAAGAGGCATCGCGCTCTTTGTTCGTGGATCCTCCGGTGGACGAAACGTTCTTCGGCGTGAGAATGATAAGAGAGACGGAAGGAGATGGAGACCGAGCGAGCAGGTAACTGACTGACAAAGTTCGAGTGACAGGTCTGTCTCTCTCCCGAGCTTCTCCAAACGGCTGCTCAGACTGGAGGCAACGGCAGATTTGGCCTGTGGAAGGACGCGACTCTGGCACAACAAACAGCCAAGGAGTCCACGCGCAAAGGACCTTTTTATTTAGGTTACACCTCCAACAGCAAGTCACGCACCAAAGTGCCTTTTTTGCGGGCTCGTAATAAACGCGCCGTCACTCGAAGAGGAAGGCACGATAAGCCTGATGTGGGCTTAACACATTCAACACATTCCTGCTCAATAAAAGGTGATTAAATTGGATTAAAGATGAGCATGATTAACTGAAGTTAATGTACAGCAAGATTAAAATTAGATAGACGACACGTCAACATATAAACCGACACGCAAGAACACAGCGGATTTATAGGTTTACACAATATAAAATGAACCCACTGGGCAGAACAATGCGGAATGGAACAGAAATAAACGCTATTGGACTGACTGACTGTGAGTGTCAGGGCGCAGTCACACTTCAGGCTCAGATTAAATTTGGTTGTGTGTAAACCTTCACCACGACAGTCCAGTCAGCCATGATTTTGTGTCTCCATTAAACCATGATTGTTGATATGAACACGCAGACACATTAATGTCACACCTTTTCAAAACAAATGAAAGGTCTAAGTGCATGTTTCTGAAGAAAAGTGAATTCCACCAATCCAATTACGCGCTACAGACAGATTAATGGAATTTTACACATTACCCTTCATCAAAAACAGCGCGGTAGAAAGTTCCCTTTCCAGTAGAACGTTTTTTTTTAACTTGTTCTTTTGTTAAATTAGCTCAGAAACCTTCTCATTTCATTTCCATTTACACGTCAACGTGCCATTTCTCTCACCTCTCTGCGCGGATTCATCCTCAGGCGCGGCCACGGTGACACGGGCAGGCGGGTTACACCGAGTTGTCAAGTCTCAGCCGGTGACACACGCACTTTAACCACTGCACATGCACACACTCAAGAGCACTGTCTGCTGAGTGACACCACTATATACACGGTGGCCGATGGAAGGATTTATTTCATTTTCTGTCTGTGAAAGTTGCTCAAAATGTGTGATCAAACATTGAGCAAATTAGGGAAGGAGGGGTGACACACAGACGCGGTGGAGATACGCACGCGCAGGACACACAGACACGAGCGAGACAGACCAGAAAGAATTAACTGTGCAGTCTGTGACAGAAACGTATTGGTTGTTCATAAAGCCTCAACAACGCAGGCATGTAGCGCTACGGCGGCCACAAGTTCAAATTCATGAGGTCCATCAGTCACTTTGAGATAGAAATTGTAAAAGTTGCTTCTTCAGCTGTGTCATGTGACTTCAATATCTAGATGGAACAGTGTCAGTTCACTTGTATGTGAACATTCTTGACATATACAGTATGTGGAATGTAATGAATTATTATTCAGTTAAAACCTGCCCACCCCCGAACACAAAAACCTAGGGGAAACACTGCTGTGCAGGATGTCCGATCTCTGTTTGGTGGATTGGCCAGATCCTCTCCCTCTATCTGTATGACTTAGGGAGAGCTGTCAAAATCTTGTGTAGCTCGCTCATTCTTTTCTACTATGTGTTGTGTCCCTGCAGATGTCCAGCGGCTGCTGGTGATTAAAGAAGAAGAAATCAAAGAAGAGGCCACCCAGTTCTCCCTCACTCCTGTCCAGGTGAAGAGTGAAGATGATGGAGCAACCAGCAGCTGGACTCAACACATGAAGACAGAAGCTGATGGAGACACCTGTGGAGGAGCAGAAGCAGCCAGTGACTTGGATACACCTCTCCTCCCTGACCACCAGAGGTCGCCTTGTTCTGACTCTGACACTGATGACAGTGAGGACTGGAGAGAAGCCAGTGAGTCTTTGGAGAGTCAAAAAGTTAAAGTCAGTAAAAAGAAAGTTGCTGGCTTCAAATCAATAAGCTGCTCTGGATGTGGAAAGAAATTGTCTTCGATGTCTGCACATAGCAATCATGTCAAGTCCTGCCACAGATCTTTGACTTGTTCAGTTTGTGGGAAATGTTTTGAAAAGCAACGGAATTTAAAGGTGCACATGAAAATTCACTCTGGAGAAAAACCTTATGTCTGCCCTCAGTGTGGTAACGTGTTTAGACTGAAATGCTACCTGAGGAATCACCTGAAAGTTCACACTGGAGTGAAACCTTTCTCCTGCTCTCAGTGTGGTAAGTGTTTTGCTGCACAGGGGACTTTGAAGAGACATTTAAGATATCACTCTGTTGAAAAACCCTTTAGTTGCTCTCAGTGTGACAAATGTTTTAAGGCACGAGGCAACCTGAAGAGTCACCAGCGTTTTCACTCTGGAGAAAAACCTTTCTGCTGCACTGAATGTGATAAATGTTTCACACGGAGAGGTAGTCTGGTGGCACATCTAAGAAGTCACAGTGGAGAAAAACCTTACATCTGCTCTCAATGTGGGAAATGTTTTACTGAAAGAAGGAGACTGAGTGCACACTCAAGAATACACACTGGGCAAAAACCTTTCCTCTGCCCTGAATGTGGTAAACGCTTTGCAGAGAAGAGGACACTGGATGTTCACTTAAGGATTCACACTGGACAAAAGCCTTTCAGCTGCTCTCAATGTGGTGATCGCTTCATGTGGAAAAACCGACTTAAATCACATATGAAAAGTCACACCTGAGTAATTCTATTACATGGCTCTTGAGGAAAAAAAAAATGAATCAACTGCTAACCCAGCTAAGATCAGACTTTAATTTACTTTAATGTGAACGATTTGACGCAGGTAGCATCACCCAACCACAGATTCTGCTTCTTCAATCTAGTGGTCAGATTCAGCAACTGTAAACAGTTTAGTTTTGAAGGGCTGGGATAAAAGTGAGAGGTTAGGGAAAGGGTTGCCAATGAGATGTCCTCACAAAAGTAGCGAAACAAACATGCATGTGTGCACTCACTCTTTCGGTGCCTATCTCCAGGATGATTCTCTTTTCACCCGTTCCTCATTCACAACCGTCATATGTCGTGAAAATCGTCAAAGCTTTCAAACTCTGGACGTTTTCATTCAATGGAGCATCACCGACCACCAATAGCACCAATCACACTGTCATGACCAATTCATCTCTGTTTTTGACAGCTTCATGAGTCGCAACCAATTTTGATGAGATAGTTTATCGCATATTTGCTGATTGTGATTGGTTAGATAGAGATTGTCATCAAAAAGTTCACTCACTTTTTCACTCACGCGGTGTCGTTTCTATGAAGCAATAAATACAATAAAACTTGTGGGGCTATTATTGAGTCTCATGAAGGGATCCTATTTCACTGCACCTTCAGAAGAAGGAAAACTGTCAGATGACTCTCTTCCTTCCTCTGCTGGGAGGTGGCCAGCCTGGTGTCACGGTGTGAGGACAATAACCTCACCCTCAACATGGACAAGACAAGATCAAAGAGATGACAGGGGACATGAAGTGGACACAGCAACTGTGTATCCGGGAGACTGAAGTGGAGCCAGTGAGCAACTTCACAACCACTCTGGGCAAGTGGGAATAAGGGGGGCAGAAAGTACAAGGACTGTTTTTCACTCTGCTCCTTTACAGGCTCTGTGAAATGTACGGAGAAATATTGACAGAATTGTATCCAATGTAACAATAATGGAGCCATGCAACATAAATGTCACATAACTTATCACGTAAGGCATTTAAACCAGAGGAGATTAAAATAAATATTCATTCACTAGCACATCTCTCCACAGGGATGCGCAACACGACAGAGCTGGCCAGCAAAGTCCTTCCTGCTGAGGAGGAAGGACTTTCCTGTGACATTTATGTTGCATGGCTCCATTATTGTTACATTGGACTGGAACATTAACAACAGCAATGTGGAGAGGGTCTTGACCACTGCAACTGCAAACATCTGCAGAGAGTGGTTAAGGCAGCTGAGTGGATCACCAGGGTGGATCATTTCAAGCGTGGACAAGACTAAAGGAACACTACTCCAGAAAATAGAGCCGCGCACAATTGCTTGGTGCGTCACAAATGAGCGTGGATGTTAGCCCAACCGACCTCTTCCTGTTCCATGGCCTCATGCGCCCTTGGCAGCTGAAGTCGTGTATCTTTTTACATCATGTGAAGGAGCTTTTACTGTAGCGATCAACCCGACCACCAGTGTCACCATGAAGAGTCTCTGTTAAACATTGGGCTCTACAGGAGCAGGTCAGGGGAAGAGCATAAAACACATTGTATCTGCCACTCCTCTTGAAGAATTCCCAACTACATTGATGTCCAGAATCGATTTATTGAGTCTTGGAACACCTTAGAAAGACATAATGCACACAAAAGCAGAACTTATATTACATTATACAGTTTATAAAAAAAAGTTGAAAAAAACAGAAAATAATTCCAGAGTCTAGGTTGATTTAAACCCAACTTTCTCTGCATAAACACAGTGTTTTCAGAAGTTCATCTTCAAGCTCATTTTGTTCATGAAGCAAATCCACGCTGACCCAGCAGTGGAAACACTACAAGTGCTTTCCTGGTTATTCACATATTTTAATGCAATGCCACAGCGACACCGTAGGCAAACGGAGTGGCATCCAAAAATGATTCTCATGCGTTCCTACAGGCTGCTTCTCAGAGTACCAACACAATGAGATCACATGAAACAGGGTCAACTCATAGGAGGCCTCCACACTGGGATCAAATATATTTCACCTGGGTGTCACTGCAAGTAAAGTACTGTAACTGTCACACGGAGAGCAAGTGAACTTTCATGTGATCCTTCAGGCTACGAAGTCGCTTAAAAGAGTTTCCACACTGGGAGCAAGTGAATGGTTTTTCTCCAGTGTGAACCTTCATGTGATCCTTCAGGTTTTGATGACGATTGAAAGATTTACTACATTGGGAACAGATGTACGGTTTCTCTCCAGTGTGAACTCTCATGTGCTCTTTCAGGCGCTCTGTCTGTGAAAAACTCTTGCCACACTGAGAGCAGATAAATGGTTTTTCCCCTGTATGAATTTTCATGTGTTTCCGCAGGCTCCCGCCCTCTGTAAAACAATTACCACACTGAGTGCAATTGAAAGGTTTTTCTCCTGTATGCAATCTCATATGCTTCTTCAGGTGATCATGCTGTGCAAAACAATTACCGCACTGAGAGCAGACAAAAGGCTTTTCCCCTGTATGAATTCGTATGTGTTTTCGCAGGCTCCCGCTCTCTGTAAAACAATTACCACACTGAGAACAACTGAAAGGTTTTTCTCCTGTGTGCACTCTCATATGTTTCTTTAGGTGTGCTCTCAATGCAAAACAATTACCACACTCAGAGCAGTTGAAAGGTTTTTCCCCGCTGTGAACTCTCATGTGCGTCTTCAGGTTCCCTCTCTGTGTAAAACAACTCCCACATTGAGGGCAGATGAAAGGTTTTTCTCCAGTGTGAATTCGCATGTGACATTTTAACATGTCTTTTTCTTCAAAGCATTTCCCACAAAACGAACAAGTCAAAGGTCCCTGACAGACCCTAACGTGCTTTGTCATTCCAGAACTTGAAAAACACTTCCTCCCACATCTAGGGCAGATCAGTGAGTTGCCATCAGTACAATCTTTCTTCTCATTGACATGAACCTCCGGATTCCCCACAGAGTTCAAACCTGAACAAGAGTTGCTGGTTTCTCCCCAGTCTTCACTGTCGTCTTCCTCACCTCCCGAGGAACGTGACCCCCCATGGTCTGGGAGGAGAGGTGAATCCACGTCGCTCGCTGGTTCTGCTCCTCCACAGGTGTCTCCATCGGCTTCTGTCTTCATGTGTTGAGTCCAGCTACTGGTTGCTCCATCATCTTCACTCTTCACCTGGACAGGAGTGAGGGAGAACTGGGTGGCCTCTTCTTTGATTTGGTCTAGATCTTCTTCTTCTGGTTCTTCTTTAATGAGAGGAGGTTCTTGTCCCTCCTGATCCAGACTGGAGCTGCACTCCTGCTGCTCAGTAGCATCTTCTTCTTCTTCTTTCATCACCAGCAGCTGCTGGACACCTGCAGGGACACACACACCTCAGTCACTCCACAATCGGTCTATGTACGTGTAGTGAAGCGTCTAGTACCATAAGACATCAACATTTGACACATTTAAATACACACTAAAATAGATAACAATTCTAATATTTATGTAATAAGTTAGATCTTTGTTTTTGCAAAAACTATGGAGAGACAATAATGTGGCACTGACCAGAGCATCACCCGACTAAAGGTCACTAGAACAAAGCTCCATAGTTGTGGATCATTAAGTGTTTACCAGTCATGTATAAAAACGCCCTTACTATCCCACATACCCCAGAGGAACATAAAATTCACTCCAGCCAAAAGCTTGGGTCTCAAGAGGTTAAGATGTCGAGCATATACTCAAGCAGTCCATTATTGGAGGCAATTTATATGTACCTTGGGTTCCAGTTGGCTCACACACACACTGTAAACAGCACGCACCACCAGAGTGAAGTCATTCCATGCAGCAGAAAAAATACCTGGTGACATGTTCCACCAGATTCAGTTCTACACCACTCAGAGTAATTGAACTGTCAAATCAACGTTTCTCATGTTTGCTCTTTGTTTGATCACTTTCATCGGTTTATTGGGATCGTTGAGGATGTGACTCCATTATGGCGCATCACACATCTTGTGAACACTGCAGGTCTTTATTCCTGACGACATCTCAATAGCTTTTACAAGAAGCTGAGGAATGAGCGTTTGCTGCCGACTAGTGGCAAGACGCTTCAGTGCAACTCAAAAACAGAAACGTACCCGAGTATTTATGTTAGGACTACAAGTAAATATCGTTACAGTATCGAGACGATTGACATCATTTTCTGAGGAATAAAGTCAGTGTTTAGTAATCACTGCTGGTGACATTTACAGAGTTACTCGGCACATAATTCGGCACTTTATTTTGTTTACGCTGACGCAATGTCACGATTTTATACTTTCCTGGGTAAATACTGCGACGAACAGTCTGTATTTCACATAATTGTAACTGGAAATGAGTGTAATGCAGCGAACAGACTCCAGCAGAAGGTGTGCACTTCAATTTAGAGGATTTAATCGACTAGTCTTGTTCGCTTGTGTCGTGATATTTATGTAAAAAAACATCACACACCGCCAGCACGACACGATATTGTTGTAAACACTGATGTATTTGCGGTGTTCTGCGGCGTGTTCACCTGTTCTCTTGGTCACCACTTCCATCTTTTGTTTACAAAACAACGTGCCGTGGAAACTCTCTCAAACCGTGAAGAGCAGTATCATGCGCAGAGAGATGCAAAGGAGCAGCTTCAGTGTTGCGGGAGGAGAAATGGCGCAGAGGGCAGATGCCTCTTCTTCGTTTGCTCTTCGACAGAAGCTCATTGCTGCCCCTCACTGGTTGATTCTGTTATGTAACCGGTCTGACTTCAGGAACGTCAAGATTTTTTTAAACAGTTTTTAATGTCCATCCTGCAAAGACATGAATGTTGTTACCGTTATAGAGAAGGTACAGAGCCCACACCACGAAATGGTTCCAGTCAATTGCCCCTGGAATTAAGATGCTTCTAGTGTGAAAACAGCTTGTTGAACGTTATAACAAAATCCTAAGAATCCTTCGCCAACTGGGGAAAGTGTGAGTGTTTCATCAGGGTGTCACTCCAGGTAACGCAACTGTCACATGGGAAACAAGTGAACTGTCAAGTGATTCTTCAGGTTATGCATCATTTAAAAGATTCACAACACTGAGGGCAGCTGAAAGGTTTCCCCTCGTATGAATTCAAGTTTCTCACCTGTGTGCATGCTTGTGTGCTTCTTTCTGGTTTGCTCTCACTCTGTGTAAAACGATTGCCACATTGAGAGCAGATAAAAAAGCTTTTTTCCTCCAGAGTGACGTTTGACATGTGACACAGAAACAAATGTTTATCATCCAAAGATTAAACACAAAACCTTAAGCTTAATTCCATAACTTGAAGAACATTTCCTCCCACATTTAGGCCAGATCAGTGAGCTGTCATCAGCACCACCTTTCTTCTCGTCGACATGAACTTCCGGAGTTCCCCTAGAGTTCGGGCCTGAAGGAGTGTTCCTGGTTTCTCCCCAGTTTTCACTGTCGTCTGTCACACCTGTGTTTCATGTGTTGAGCAAAGCTGGTGGAGGGTAACAAACTGCTATCTGCCTTAAATCGCAGGCGCTTCTATTTTTGTCAGCACTCCATGCGACACACAGGGCCGTTCAGACAGCAACTCAATCCGGGAAAATGTTAAACACAGCTAGACATTGTTCTCGGCAAGTGTTCGTGAGTAATGCAGGAAAAATAATGGCACGATCACATTATCCCATATTGATCGCACACGAGGGAAGTCAAAGTCGCGTGTTTGCTGACAACTAGTGGCCAGATTCCTCGGTACAAGACAAAAAGCACAAACGTGTCAGTATTTCTTACAAGTATTTCTTTTAGTACTATAATCTCTGGTGGTCACGATTACGGAGTTACTATACCTTGCAGTTCATTTAATCCATGTTGATGTTGGTTAAGGTTTTTTTTTTTTTTTTGAAACCTTTATAGGCACCAAATACTCAGTATTTTGTTCTTTTGCGATAAATCAGACGCATTTCATTCGGAGGAATTAAATCCAACTCGTTTTTGACTGCACAATTTCATGCAAAAATGTAAGAAATGTTTTGAGAGTTGTTTTTTCATTTTGCCTCCGTTTACCCTACCTACAATCCATTTTCCCACGTTTATTCAGCAACTGATTCATTTATTTGTTTTTGTGAATCAAAACATTTTATCAATATTTATTTCTCAAAGAAATAAACAAGCAATAGAAAGGGTATTTTGGAGGGAAGTTGCCAAATCAAGAAAATATGGTTGTATCACGAAAAAAAAAAGATCGGATCAGATCGGAAACCTTGTTCCTAATGCATCTAGTATTTCAAGACTTTTTTTAATACAATGAAAACAAATATATTTTTAATTCAATTTAAAGGTTTGTAGCTGAAACACAAAACACTATGATGGGTATCCTAACCCTGACACAAACACAAATGTTCCTGTTTTACAGGCCAGGAAGTTTGGTTTGATTCTTTGACTAAAGAAAAAAAAAAAAAAAGCCCAAACAGAAAATTGAGAGAATTGTGATAATAATTTGGACAAATCAACAACACATGGAAATATATTCTTGAAACAATTGACAACTTACACAACCATTTATCCATCACCCAGACAAAGAAACTAGACCTCAGCTTTGCCGTTTGGTTCTTTGTACAGCAACAGGAATGAAAACTCTATGTATCTTATCAAATCTCACAATCAATTCAGCATTGACTTGAAGAGAAATATTTTCTCTCCACAACCTTTAACGATACAGGCACATGTTGGCGCTCCGATAGAGGTACATGTAGGCGTCGCAGAAGAGTCGCTTCGCCACGCCCTTCATGTCCCGCGGCACCTCATTGGCGAGCTCGTCGGGGGACATTTCCAGGTAGACGCCGACCTCGGGACACCGCTGCACCTCTGGAATGTTGTAGCCATCGCTCTCTCCTGAGGAAGTTCACACAGTGAAGTGAGTGAGTCTGACGGCTCGAATCTTGTGTGAGACTCATGACTCCCACTGGATCCTCAGGGAAACTCGATTCCTGACTCACACTGAGCACATCCCACCTCTGACTGCGCAGAAATTCTGCGCCACAACGCCATCTACTAATCACCTTTTCTGTCAGCCATGCTGTCGAAGAAGATCCAGTCTCGGATCCCGGGTCCGTGTTTGATGAAGGACACGTAGTGACTCGTCTCTATGCAGAGAACGGCAAACAGCTCCAGTCTGTCTCGGGTCAGTATGGACGAGGACCCATGGATCAGGTAATTCTGAGGAAGATCCAGGTTGGTAGGGCGGTGGGAGGACCGCTTCGGGTGGGTGTGCACCTGCAGAGGAAGGGTCTTGATCTGTCTAGTCATGATATAACCCACTCCGACAGCAAAAACAATGAAAGAGGAGGACAGAACAAAACGGGAGCACCTCCTACTGAGCTCTAAAACTGCTGACAGTTTCACGCCAGCCCATCTGGTGTCCACAAACCTGATGGGTGCAGATTTCACAGAAGTTCCTCAACCCGGCTCGACCGAAAACCAGATCTCTGGAACAATCCCGGCACTCCACTTTAGCCAGACCTCCACAGACCACACACCGCATCGGACCTGAGAGAGCAGAACCAGTCGTGAGCTCCACGGTCACCAAGATGGCACGGGCTCTGTTCACCATCGGACAGCAGGTCGGTGACGTCCAGCTCCAGCGACGGAAAGATCTTCTCAAACATCTTGAACTTCTTCCCGAAGCGAGGCATCTGAAGGATGAGGCAGGAGGGAACCTGTATAGAGGGGGTGAGGTTATGGCACCCTCAAGAACTGTTTTTCTAACTGCATCCCTAAGAGTAACTATCATTCCCTAAAGAACGTGCTTCCCTAAAATCCATAGAAAGAAAAATGCACTAAAAAGTCTGTCATTCTTGAATGTTGTTTGGAAGATTTAGCGCCCCCTTCTGGATAAGTTACACAGTATTTGTCATTGTCTTCTTCACGAACCAAAACATCCTCACCTCAGCCAGCCACAGTCCCGACGTTTGGAAGGAGAAGTCGAGCAGCTGCTGGACGGTCGGCAGCACCAGACTGTGGTTCTGGTCCAGGAAGATCTGGTAACAGTAGCTCTCCTGCACCTTCCCTCCTGCAGAGCTGCACCACAAGCACGGACAGTCAACGTGACATCAGCACAGACGTCCGACCCAAATTTGCTCTCACAGCTTCAGCAGAGGTTCCAGAGCCAAAATGTCCTGCATGACGATGGTGAGAAACTCCTCTGGGTCTGAAACACACACAGTTCAAGTCCCAACAGCTGAAGATCAGAACCAAACAGTCGGCGGACCTTTCTCCTCTGTGGTGAACGTTCTGCTGTATCCGTGTTTCTGCAGCTGCTCCCGAAGCTTCATGATGTGATCTGCCTTCACGAAACCGTTACTGCAGAGAAACACCGGACTCAGACTCAGTCTGAGGAACATGGCCTACAGAAGCCGGGTACCTGCGGAGCGGGTTGACGATGTCGTGCAGCAACGTTTCCTGAATGGCAGCGTCTTTCGCTTCTGTGCGCTTGAACAACATGGAGTCCAGAGCAGAGGAGCAGGAGAACAAACTGGGTGGAGAAGAACCAGAACATCACTGTTGTGAGATCACCAGTGACTCCAGATTATAGGGGGGCCATTATTCACCCTCCAGAGGAGGAACTGGAAACCTGACGGACAAGACTCAGACATGCATTTGACCCTTAAAACACCGTCAGTTAACCCCTTGGTGACGATTGTGTCTGACATCATTCGACATGAACGCACATTTCCAAAATTACTGTTGCTCCTCAATGGGTTATAGAGTGTGGAGAAGAATTAAGTGAACAATCCAGAATATTCTGTTTTTGCACACATCATTACGGAAACGTGACCCTCACTCATTAATGTGCTGTCAGTGTAAGTGAGACCACGAGGCTGCTCAGCTCGACCAAGGCTAACATGAACATTCTATTTCACACGCTCGAGAGTCGAGTCTTGTACATGGTGGAAAGTCGTCGACCAGAGACTCACAGATGTCCGGGCCCTAAAGGGAACAGCAGTGAGTTACAGCAATGTAACTCACTGGCCTGAAAATTTAGCAAGACATTTTCCCTAGGACTAATACATTGTAATTAACATGTTAAGTCCCACCCGTATTTCAATAATTCCACAGCCATAAACTTCAAATAAATCCAGGCCAAATGCAGCAATTTGGGCACCACACTGAAATATGTCACTGCTAAGATCCAGTGATTTAACACACTCGTGTTCGGACGAGTCCCTGGTTTTACTGGTAAAGTTATTCTTCTTGAATCAGAGTCTTAACATGTTTCTGATGTGTGCGCGATGGTCAATTGACAGTACCATGATACCGTCGGCACCAAGCACACACACAGAGTTGATTCAATTTTCTTGTTATTATTACCTGAAGAGGGCAGCATCCATGTAACAGGAGTTGCAGTGGCCCTGAATCCCCTTCATCTGCCCAACTAGAATGTGGTCCACTTGTTCTGTGCTGACTGGAGGAACTGGGTCCAACCGCCGTGGTTCTTTGTTGAAGTCTAGAGACACGAAGAATGAAGTTAGCAAATTTAGTAAATGAAAACCACGATAAAATTGTGTAACATTGTGCAACACACTGCAATGTTCCACTGGGGTCCAACAGCATGTGAAACAGCGACGTGTGGCGAGGTTTATGGCTGCTGACTTCATAACAATCAGATTTACAAGCACATGACCCCACACAGAGCAGCCGATTTGTTAAAAATGCCATATCAGCTTTTTGACATACAAACTGTAGCATACAAAAAAGCCCCCGAAAAAAACCAAACAACAAAAAAAAACATTATTATGGTCTTAACTTTTATGCTGATTGGTGAGCAGGTGGTGAGCTTCTCGTCTCTGGCGACTCGGCGCTAGACGCCGGAAACTACGTGTACAGTGCGACTCCACACAAACATGATGGATGCCGGACAGTAAAGGGTCTGATCGCTGTCTGGGCACACAACATGGTTCAAAAACAACTTCTCAAACTCCCAGATCACTGAGGTGTGCAGCAGGGAGCTGCAGGGCAGCGGTCCGGGACTCGCGATGCGTGCAGATGTTTGATAACTCATGTGTTTTTGCCTTTATTAGGTTGATAAACACCTGATTTTATTGACAGACAGATTTGCTTAAAAGAATAATGCTGCGCTCTACAGTAGCTGTTTTCACTGCTGTGGTCTCGCTTCAGCGCAGCGGTCTGCATGAGGAGGACAGCGAAGAGGAAAGACGCTGATTTACTGAAGATCACCAGACTATTCACTGATCAATTCTGACGTCGGGATCTGAACTTCACTGACTAAAACCTTCTCGATCGTCAGTCATCTCTCTCACTGTGTTCAGTGTGTTGTGAGAGCAGTGTGGACCAATCGAGGCTGTCGTTTGTTGTCACTTTTTCTGTAGTCAGAAGAAGAATCCTTGGGATCACAAGCGCCCCCTACCATGAGGCAGGAGAACTGCGTGCCTCACTTTGTGTTTGCGGCCATTTTATGATCGCTCAGCGCAAGAAACTAGTAACACATATTCAGTTGTTGACCCCCCAAAAAAATCACAATATCCATAAGCTACACAATAGCAAAAGTGTTTGAACATTTTAATAGCGACATATAGAGAGACAGCAATACGTTCTCACTGCAGTGCCTCACCTGCCTCCCGTGCACGTCACTGATGTCAAAAGACGCTTGTATCAGCAGGATATGTCGACGTCTGAACTGACCTTGTTCTTTGTCCTTGAGCATCGACTCGCTGTGAGCGGAATCTTCAAGGGCCTGGAATCGGGAGTCGACGGAGCAAGAGGATAGTTTCACGAATATTCCTCTTTTGTCCGGACATACGAAGTAACGCCTGCTTTTGAAGGTGCCGTCGCACACACCGACGTCTTCATCCTAGGAGACAGGCGATCACAGCTGATTAGCCCAGTCGCTCCCACAGAGCACTTTATTTAGACGGCCTTAAATGCTGGGGCCAACTGATCCACAAGAGGGCCCATTTAATGGACCATACTCAATGTTCCATACAGATCTGGATGAAGCCTTCTGTCCGTGCTCTGCTTCCATCTCCTCTTTCTGCACTTCTTCTTCTTTACTTCACTTTACTTTCTACTTCTTTACACAAAGCTTACGGCTACGGACCAAACGGGGCACTCCCACCGGGGGCAGTGTTTTGTTACTAGCCAAATATGTAGCACGAAGAAGACAGAATGGCGGAAATTCTCTGTCTTTCAGTCACTGAACACCGCCTCTGTTTCCTCTTCTGTGCAAGAGAGACATGATCAATACTTCTTCCACAGTCGCCATGTTGGTTTTGGAGTTCGTTGTTGCCATAAAGGTTTGACTCTGGGCTCCCCCCAATGGTTATAATGGTGAACAGCAGTACCAAAAAAAGCATGGAAGCATGGAAGCATGCGACCAGTGACTGTAACATTGTTTGAAAATGACGGGTACAATTCCGTGCGTAAAGGAAGCATAAATGGGCCTTAAGAGTAAAGAGTAAAGAATTCCCAACTTTATCAAATGGTAAGAGCTGATAAATGACATGGACAAGGATACTGACTTAATTAATCTGAACTTGTCTGAACTACTCCATATTTACAATGACAAACTTTCACACCTGCACTGTTATTATTCAGTTTTTCGGCAGAATGATGGGAGCAATGTTCAGGTGTTTTTAGCTAGTCTGGGTGGGACTAAGCAGCGTGGTGGTGTTCTCACTCGTGAAAACCTCGGACTCGAGCCAATGGATGGTCTCAACAAGGTGAGAAACAAGCTGAACAAAGACAGGCTTGTTGGTACAGCTTGGGATGGACCAACAGGACAAGCCCAGATTAGAAGGGTGGTTTATCATCTGGTCACTTTGGGGAACTCATTGGGCTGAGTGAGGGGGTTAGTGTAAGCAGGCTAGAGGATAGAAAACAAGAGTGGGAACCTTCAGGTGCCCGGGTGCCAAAGTCCACCACACTCTCCACAACTGTCACATGCCCGTGTCGCAGAGCTGGAGAGCGCGGCGTGCCGTCACGGTCTCGTCATATTCATGTGTGTAGGTCCAATGCAGTGAGTGTGCCATGTGTTTATCGAATTTATCGTGAGAAGAAGAATTGTCATTGTGGAGATTGTGTTTGGCGGTATATTGTGTTCGATAAGTTATCGGCCATCCCTACTTACACCCGACACAAACCAGCATCTTCATCTCTGCTACCTCCAGCTCTGCCTCCTGTCTTCTCCTCAGTGCCACTGTTTCCAAACCATACAACATTGCTGGCCTCACCACCCTTTTGGACACTTTTCCTTTCATCCTTGCTGACACCCTTTTGTCACACATCACATCATCCATATGTGCCTCATGTGCCAATGTTCACATCAACAGCTTCGCTTCGGCTGTGTCTCAGACGTAAACACTGAAGTGTCAACTCCTCAGGCAATCTTAAGCACAGCTCTCTTGTGTAAACATTTTACAGTGACATTAAACCAGAGCCAACTATTTTTTGTTACTGCTGCTTGATAGTCTCCCAGTCATCCACCAAGCCACTGGCATCACTAGCTCTCTATTTATATCAAGTTGTTTTTCTAACTGTGAAAATACATCGAATGATGCATGTGGACACATCCTCAGTGATGTTCCTGGTATCACTGGGTGTTTCGGGTCTCATCATACACCCTCACCCAGGTGACCCAGCCAGACCCCGACTTGTGTCCAGATGGCTGACTAGCCATCATGTCAAAGATCGTGCCACAAAACCCCTGCATCCCACCTCTACTGGGAAGCACCTTGCTCTCCAACCAGCCTGTTGACAGTCGCTGATCAGTCCTGTGTACTTGGAGAGCTTTCTTTCCCAGGCTTCTTCCAGCCGATCTACCCACGGGACAGTCAGCTCCAGTGGACTCTGACACCAGTACTATGTCCAGGCCGAGAGCGGTGGTAGCAATGTGGCTGGGGAACTTCAGCTGCCGTTCAAGGTCCACCAGCAGCTGCCAGTCTCTGGCAGAGGTCAGGCGATGACCTTCTACCGGGGCTCCCTGCTCCCCAGCTCTGACAAAGGTGATAGTTTTCTTGGCTGGACGGCACTGCTTTGCCCACTCAAGTCCAATGCTGATGCTTCAGCGATGGCTTTCAGGACTTGGTCGTGCCTCCAGCGGTACCGTCCTTCCCCAAGTGCTGTAGCACTGCAGCTGAGGATGTGCTCAAGTGTTCCTCTCTTCGCACACAAGGGACACACAGGTGACTCTACCAGGCCCCATGAGTGCAGGTTAGATGCACTTGGGAGCACGTCATAAACTGCCTGAGTGAGGAACTTAATGTGGTGAGGCTCAGCTTTCCAGATATCAGACCAGGTCAGTTTCCTACACAATTCAAAACAACAAACAATACAAAAAACAAAAAACCTTGATGACCAGATCATCACCTGTTACATACACTACTGGCTAACATGGTGTTTCATTTCAAACGACTACAATTGTGGAGCTGAGATCATGAATGCAAAACACTTGTCTGGAAACACCAGGAAAATAAAATGAAACGATGCAGACAGTCAATTAGTAACTATACAGCACCTTCAATACTGTTTTATTTTTTGCAAGTCATATCATTATTAGTAAAAACCTATTCAGTAAGGTTCTTTGGCCTTAATTCTCAAACATGTTTTTCTACTTTTAGGACTGTTTTACTAACATCAACATCAACCAATATATAATTAGAAAGAAGTAGTTCTGGGTTTTCATTCTGTATATATAAAAAAAAAATTAAATAGAATTTTGTTTCCATACAATAAGTAATATAATAAAATACACAGTGACTGTGGCGAGGTCCTCATGTGTTACGCTGTTACTGGAGGCACCAAACACTGAAGCATTCTACCTCAAGTGACGCCACAAAGGCTTGTTTCCAGCTCTCACTCTCCTGCACTTAAAACTAGACTCAGCTGCAACACACTGTTCCGCACAGGACCATTAGGTCATCATTACATTTCCATTTTGACTTAACTTGCAACATCCACATGTCCATTAGATGTGCCTCTCCAGATAGATCTGTATTTATTGTTGTTGGATTCATGGAAAGCAGACAGTATTTTTCAGATAACTGCCACAGGTACCTACCAGTTCCAATCCCGCCATCTCATCTGAAACACCCTCAAGCTTCCCGACCCAGCGTATTATTCCATGCACACGCCGGTCCTTCAAAGAAATCTGGACCATCGTGTTGACGGTCAGGCTGTTGCTCAGCTCAGCTGCAGGCGGATCCAGGTCCATCTTCTCCGGCTCTACAGAAGAAGACAGCTACATCAGGATTCTGGAGAACAATAGGGAGATGTCGAAGTCTGGCACCTGCTGGCACAACGCTCTTCCAGATGAACTGGAGCGGAACCTTCAGTTCACCAACCATTATCCCGTTCTCGTCCACATCCTGGAGACAGAAGAGAAGTTTGGCGCAGGGACTGAGAGAAGGTCAGGTGATCACTTCATCTTCGGCACCAGAATATGTTATGATTGACTCTTTTGCAGTTTGGATTCAAAAGTCTTTTCCCAATTTCAGTGCCATGTTTCATCATCACTGATACAAAGTCGGGTCGTGGGGGCAACAGCTGGACCAAAGAGGCCCAGACTTTCTTCTCTCAAGAAACCTTCTTTCTTTCGAGGGGTCTACTGGGAGTTATGATCTCCCCAACATACCCTGGGTCTGCACCGGGTCCTCCTCCCTGTTAGACATCTCATGAGGGTGGTCTCATGGTGATCATACAAAAGATGAACCAGCGAACTTGTACCATGAATATCTCATGAATGACCGAGCTGCTCACAGTACGCTACTCAAACCCTTGGGGAAAAGCCCATTTCTGGCTCTGCGCTTTCGTCACTGCACATATAGAGTCATCGTGACTGAAGACACTCTCCATCTCCATCCTTCCCAACATCATGAGAGGGTCTCAGATTTAGAGGAGCTCATCCATTTCTGTGTGTGTGCCAACATAAGTCATTTCTGACTCTTCCTCAGTGCTCTCCTCCCGTCTTACCCATGATGCAGTGCAGCACCTAGCAGGAAAAGATGATTTGGAGACAACCCCCCAATAAAAACAAACTATTACTCACCGTGGCAATTCGAGCAATCTGAGTTCCATGATGCTCCTCCACGCTGACCACCATGCCGTGATGTTGCTCCAGGTTGTCCACATACGTGACTCTGTCGCCAAACTCGAACTTCTCAGTCGGCGTGGTGGGAGAAGGAGCTGAGAGCGGCGGCGTGTCTGGAAACCAGGGTCTTATTTTGTTGAACGGAACCATCACATCGCATTCTTTCTTCGAGAAGACCATTTGAAAGCTTTCAACAAGTTTATGCTTCCAGTCTCCCTGCAAGAGACAAACATGTGAGACAGGAACATGAAGTTGTTGTCACTTTTCATCTTAATAAAATACAATAAGAATCAAAGGTTTGCAGAGCAATGGATATGAAAAAGGAAAAACGCAACAAGACTGTACAGAAGTTACATGATAGGAACATAAGTGTTTGTGATCTCGGACAAGGCCGACGTAGAAAAATCTAGAGAACCAGATCGTCTCGGACTGGTTACTGAAGGTGATATTTATATTTTCAAGTCCACTATATTGATTTTTATCAAATAAATACTTCGATAGGTTTGTGATTTTGAGTGTATTGAAACTTGTGGATGACAGCGGGCAAATTTGCCCTTCAGCACCTTGATTGAGACAGCAACATCTCACAAGTCTTCAGGCTTGGCTAGGATCAAATATGATCTCCATCACTGTCCTGAGCATGTTTGTATGTGCTAGAATGCTAACATTGGCATTACTCGAGAAACACCTGGCCATGGGGCCAGCAGGGAGTTATAATCTCTGGGTCTGCACCATGTCCTCCACCCAGTTAGACTCCTAGAGTACCGCATGAGGGCGGTCTCAAGGTGCATCTCACAAAAGATGAACCAGCAAACAATGAGTCTCTCCCAGATGACCGAGCTGCTCACAGTATGCTAACAAGACCCATGGAGAAGAGCCGATTTCTGGCTCAGCTCTTTCACCGCTGCTTACATTAACATTTACAATAAGTAACACGTGGAATGACAATCAAAAATGTACCTGTAGTTTGATTCCAAAATGTATTCCGGCAATTACCGCAGGGTATTTCGGAGGAGACAAGTGACCGACGAAGCGGACGACGCCGTGCATTGTCCCTCCTCCGTGCTCCACTGCCACTTCATGTCCAGGTGAGATGGTCTCTGCCCATGCCAGAGCCTTCCTTTCATCAAACCACTTTAGCCTGTCTGAGTCACACTCTAATGCCAGCAGGAGCCCGGCAACCTTCTCGCTCACTTCCTCCAAAAGCGTCAACTCCACGTTGTAATCCAAAGATGTGCTTGCTCCACAGGGTATGACTCGTATTTTGGTGTTTTGGCTGTGTAACCTTGATTTGACATGGGACGTGCGACAGTAGCAGATTAGACCTGCATCCAGGTGCCTTGGAATCTCAGGTTTTATGATGAGGATGTAGAAGGTTAAATCCGATGACATCTTGAGGTCTGAACACTGGACACTGTAGAGAAAACAAAATGAGTCAGTGACTCCGGAGACAGTGAACGAATGAGACGTTGTTGTGAAGTTTTGCATCAGTCAACAAGGGTGTGTTAGAGCAGAGAATAGCAACGTGGAGATTACAGCAGATGGATTCAACATGATGATACGGAATCCCACACATCCAAGCGAGGGTCAGGGAGAGGCTGTGGCTGGCCCCAGACATGGCCACTCAACACTCACTTGCATTCAAGCCGTCGAGAAAAAAGGTCACAGGTAGAAACATGTTGAGGCATCAACTGGGGCTCATCCAACTTTACACTAGCCAGATTCTGTCACATGAGGTGTTCGGAACCGCTGAGAAAGCCCTTGAGACTTTGGAACAGAGAGTTTTTAAACAACTCTGTTTTTCAATATTCAGTTGAAGAAACTTTCTAATAATCATGAAGGTAGTGAGTAGTGTATTTATTAAGTAATTACGAATTAACTACTCCAAACTAATACAAACTCAAATCATCTGAACGGCTTCTGGACCTGACTTACCTCAACAATGGGTTCGAGTCAATTTCAACTTAAAGTTATGCATAAGGAGCGCGTGGAGATATGATACATGTGAAATCGTAGACAGTTATATGCGAATTTTGCAGTTATTCATCTAGTTTTAGACATGGACCTATCAGATAAGTCACAACAAACATTCGACTTTCGCTCAATGAAATCGAAACTTGTCGTGGAAGAGAGGGAATCAATCTGCTTGGAATCCAATTGCTCGAAGGAAATCCTTACCTGAATTCGATGTACGACTGCGATTTACTTTGGACTTGTACCTTTCGTCGAACTTCACTCGTTGAAACTTTTACTTCCTCTTTCGTTTCATTTTTAAAGCGGCCTCGCTCGTCTTCTTCACCCTTCCACAAATAGCGGCGCGATTGAAATGCACCACGAGTAAGTGGCGCAAACTACAGGGACAGAGTCGTCGCAGAGCACAACACGGGTTAAAAAAGAAAAAGAAAGAACGTTTTCATTACTCTTGACAGGTCTCAATGTAAACAGAGGAGATGACTAATTTTGCCCACGGTTTGTTCTTGCAGGACACCATCAACCAAAAACGCGTCTCATAGACAATTATATTCACATGATAACAATATACACGTGAATTAAGATTGAAATGAATACAACAACATACATACAACATCAACATCTGTAAAATAAATGCGGAATGGAGTGAGAGATTGGCAGTGCGGGGCGTTGTACCATCCAGAGTTGAGGAAGAGCTGAGCTAAAGGGCAGAACTATCTTTTACCCATTGCCATCTGTGGTCACCAGCTTTGGATAGCGACCCCATGAAGGGACTGCGCTGAAGATATGACAGTGAATGATTGACTGACGCCATAGTTTTGCCAGAGTTTAGCACTGTTTATGAAAAACAGGTTATCAAACTTCCGGGCCTGCTTGCCTGACGAACAACCTGCTCCTGGGAAACGTTGAAAAACTATAATCCATTGCTGTTCTCAACATCAATGAAGTCGGGCTTTGTGACGTCATCTTGGATGAAAGAAACCTTGTTGGATCCCGCAAACCTTGTTGCACTTATTTGAGTGCGATTTTACACCCGGATTCACGCTCAACATTCACACGCACGACATTAGCCACATATGGAAATGAAAGAGGACGTTCATTTAGCCGGATGTGGTTATGCATAGCGGTCGCCTGACGTTTGACATCTGCACCTGTAAGACAAAGACGAGAGGAGAACAAGTCCCCGGCCAATAGCGTCATATCCTCTCGCCGGCGGATGCTGATGACGCAATAATCTGCGCTTGTAAACATGGAGGAGAGAGAAGCGCTGAAGAGACAAATCGATCTTTTACAGAGTAGGTGAACTTTTTTCTTCTTCTAACACGGTGGCCAGCTACCTGATGCCGTCTACAACCTTTGAAACGTATTTGAATCGTTAACGTCTTGAATAGGACAGTGTCGCACGGTTTTGCTAGTTTGTCGTTGTCGACGTTAGCCGTTAGCTTTTATTTACATCCAACGTTATAAGGTGATACAAACGGTTCGATGTTCGTATGAAATACGATCCTACATCTGCTAACTTTGTATAAGTAGTGTTTGATACTGCGTTGTACACAAACCGTACCGTTAACTGTCCTCAATTATCCTCATATACCTGAATAAAAGTACTTATCAAACACTCGGAAATGTTGGTTCTCGGGTTTAGAGTCAAGATCCTCTTTACACAATGACTATAGAGTTGACATTTTGCCTTAACTCTGCGACCGTTATCTTGTCCCGAGCATTGGGTGGTGACCAATATTGCAGTAACTAGCTGTCGAATTGAGTTTTCTCTGGATGAAATCTGGACTCTCACGGACATGGTCTGACAAGCAAAGTTGTCTTGGTGAGACTCAAATGTAAAACCGGTGCCCCATGGCATTTCCTGAATATTTTAGGGAGATTTCTGGAGAGAGGGAAGTGTGGGCCTTTTCACCTTCTGGCTGTTACCTGAACCGACATCTGATTAAACTCGAATTAAAAAAGTGTCAGTTCAAAACTAAACATTAAATTGTAAGTATAGCCGATTTTAATACAAGACAATCGGTGAGTGCAACCTTTTACCACCTCTCAGTTTGCTTACCAAGTGCGAGTTTTATCTTCTCAGTCGCACCAGCCAGCTCCTATGTAGGAGGACTATGTCAAAGGTCAAACTACATTTCTGAGATGAGGTAAACTGGTGCACCTCGCAGAAAAAAATATTGTTCATTTATTTATTTCTATCTTAAAACTATTAGAAATACACCCATCACAAGTGATGTATCTTATATTTTTGGTATACTCATTTGGATATACTATTTAGGAATATGTGCAGATTGAGTGCCCCCTGTATTGTTGTATGTACCCTGCATTGTGTGTACAGGTCATAAACCCTGTGAATGTCGACCATCTCATGTTGCAATTTTCTACACCCAACTCATGTACATTTGGGGTGTTTGTGCCCGTACATTCAAAAGTTTTAGGCACCTGTTGTGAAATGATTAGTGGATTGAAAAAAAAAAACAATCGCTGATGAGCAGATGAGGTTGCAGTGGGATCATTCAAGTTTTTCCTCTCAGATTCTGCCTTCGGTCAGCAACAAAGTAGTGCATTGTTGTACAATTTTCAGGCTCTGTGTTATTAATTGTAGACTCCTACTGGTATGACAAATTATGCCCAGAGAATATATAGTTTGTATATCAATGGAAGCTTATGCCAACAGATGAGATTCATTATTGGTTCAAGGTGAAGAATTAAAGCTTCAGCTGTCCATTATTTCAATATTAATATATCCTATTGATGATTTGACTTGATGAAATGTCTTAAAAAGACTGTTCGAGGGTGGGGCATGTACTCCTGGAACATGAGTTACTAATGCTGTCTTGTCACCTCAGAACATATCACGTAAGGGCCAATAAATGCTGCCTGATTTCGGCCTTTTAACCACTACAAGTTGCGTGACATTATTATATCATTGTGAATTCTCAGTATGAGAAGTAAAAGCATGAGTCTAAATACCGTCATCCCCACCCATCTCCAGTGGCGTATGTAGTCATTATTATTATTATTATTATTATTTTAATAGTTTTTAACCCAACGATTGCTTGAAAAACAAAAAAAGCGAATTCGTTAATTCCATGTGTCTATTTGTTACAGGAACTTCTGTCCAATAAATGAGGATATCACACCCATCAGTCGGGTCGTGTGGCTCTGCCTTCATTCTCAGCAGCACATGAATTTGGATTCGAAGTTCTCAAACTAAACCATCTAACTTATAGTTTCTTCTGCTTTACAGACTTAATAAACCGCCACAAGAGCGTCCATGGCGATGCTCCTTCTTCTAGAGCAGCGGCTCCATACACAGGAAGTGCTGCATTTGCTAGAAGTCATGCGGCAACATCATCTCAGAGTGTCAACTTCAGGGCGACTCAGTACGCTCCGCAGAGTCGTGGCAGCTGGAGAAGGACGTACTCTTTGAGAAATAAGAACTTGCAAACCTCTACACCTTCACCAGCAACTGCTACTGCACCAGCGGTTTCTCACATATCACCTGCTAATGTTAGTAAAGTTGCTAGCACGGTGTCAACAGGAGGAGTGAGTGGGACTGTGAAACAGAAAACACTGGCAAACACATCAACGGCAACGGCATGCGGACAAAAATCATCAGGTAGAGTTTTGCAGTCTGAAGTCAAGACGGCCTACAGCCTCCAGGTGGAACCCTCACTGACAAAAAGTGCCTATAACAAACAGACTTTTCCAGAAAAAGCAGCTTCCACACCACCAAGAAGTGCATTGTCAATAGAAGCATCCAGGAAACCACCGGAGGCTCAGAACAGCCAATGTTCTTCTCCTTATAAAACAAAATTCACATGGGTGAAGAACCAGACCGGGCGAGAAGCACCCAACTATGTAACACCTTCAACATCTAATGCCAGCACCAGCAACTCCTCTACACACCCTAAAAGAACCACTTCCAAGAAGCTCCGTCGAAAACTTAGTCCTGCAGCTCCACCTCCTAAAACCTCCAAGTACAGATGGGTTTCTTCGACGGCGGGCCCCAGGACGCCCAGAAAACCTGTCGTGCCGAAATCTGTGACTCTGAACGCAGACTCGGCGAAGAAGATGAAACCAGGTGTTGCACTCTCAGCAAAACCTAAAAGAGGACCTGCGAGTTCTCCCGGTTACCTGCTGACCAGTCGTTTCAGCTGGAAGGCGGGCGGCGCTCCAAGAAGCCCTGCGTTAGCTGCTGGTCATCGAACTGCTTTCTCCTGGACGTCAGAGAGGACCAGAGCAGCGAGAGCATCTCCCACTTCAATTCATCGCTCTGTCTCCTCACCTGGAGGATTCAAACTCCGCAGTCGCATGAAGATCATACGCAGATCGCCCAGCAGGTGAATGATCCTCGCTGTACTTCTGTTATCGGCCTGCGGGTGGCGCCAGAATTCTACCTCTATCTCATGCACGAGCGCACTGACGTGACACTATGTTTTCAGTGCACGGAGTCGCTCAGATGGTTGCGTGGTCAGCCTTTGACTTGAATTTTTGATACACAATTCTAACTGCACACATGCAGACATGTTGATAATGAAGTAACTATGCATCACACAAGAAAAGCTAAGATTTGCATCGCACTAATGCACCGTCCATAGACATGCAGGTGCCTGAATAACGGCCTATGGTTGCATCACTCTGAACGTAGCCGTGCAAATAAATGCACTGGTTGTCAGTGAAAATAACTCACCAGCTCTTACTGTCCTCCACCCACGATGCTTTTCAGAACCCCCCACTGCTTCATTCCAAACAAATGACTCTGAAAGCAATTCGTTTGTTGCATGTGTTTTTTTCCCTCACTTTCCCTCACAAGCAAAGGACTTTTCTCAACAGCGGATCAGACAAGAGCAGCCGCACGTCACCAGCTAAGATCTCGCCACGGACACTCAGCCTGACCAGGACTCCCATGAGCATGAGGAGAACACAATCCAGAGAGCTTGTGGCTTTCGGGAGACATAAGCTGAGGCGTCTCTCCTCCACGGCAGCTAAGACAAGTAAGAAACAAATCTTAAAATTTGAAGAGTTCTCCTCACTTGAAATGATTCTTGCCCTTTAAACTTTGACACATTGAGCTCAGTCACACATTTTTACAACATTCACAGCCAGAGTGTTTTTCAGAGTTTATAAATGAGCCCCTTTCATCCAAGTTGAATCCAAGTTGATTTATCATGAAGCTCTTCCACAGTTCAAAGTGGAGTTTTTTTATTTGACTGCATGGACTGTGGTTATCAGACTCTTATCTCATATGTTTGAATGTGTCCAATGTCCAGTTCAGTTCAGTTCAGACCATCAACGAGTGCCGTAATATAATAAGTCAAGTCAATTTTACAGCACGAACATGTCAGATGACACAGTTTAATTTACTCCTAACTGCCCGTTGGTTTCCCACACTACTTGTGCAATCGGTCTACAGTAGCTCATGTGCTCTGTGCAGCAGAAATGAATGTCTGTGTGAAACATGATTTCAGTATTTCATGAATGAACTTTGTGAACCTGGTCTCTCAAGTTGTTTAGCTTCAACAAACCACACTAGCACTTGCTGCAAGTAACTCACTTAGTAAGGTAAAACTTGCATTTGATATGTCCATAAATGTCACGTTCATGTCGGTCTCCGTGTTCATCTTATTAGGCGAAGAGCTCTCTCTGATCTCCTCCTCTCCTACAAGAGCAGACGGATTGTTTATTTAACACGAATGTGAACTGACGCTCTTAGAGCACGTGGAGAGGTTTCCAAGCAACATTTGGAACCAGGGATGACTTCAAAACATAGCGCCCCCTGGTGTGGTGTGGACATACCAGGCATGAAAATATGTATCATACGTCATACGTCTTGAACGTCATTGGTTAGTTCAGAAAGCGTCAAGAGTTGAGACCAATGAAATAACTCGAGAAAAAATGAGACGTTTGAAAAAAAAAAAAACAGTTGATGCTTTATGCTGTTAGAAATTAACAAGGCTACCACATATCTCAAAGAATGATGTTCACAAAAAAAGATGTTCTGTTTTGTATTTTAAGATTTATTTCAAACGAGACTGCAGTGTGCTACTAGTAAAGCAGCGTGAAACATATGTCAAAGTGACTTCAGTGGCTGCTTTTGTTGCTTCGAAGGGTGACAATTCGTGCCGTTCCAGTTCTCTCCAGCAGAGGGCAGCGCTTTCCGCTCTGCTCTCAGGCCGCTGTCTGTCACTGCAGCCGCACATGGGGGTCGCTCAGATGAGGTGGGGGTCGCTCAGATGAGGCGGGGGGGGGGGCGAGGGTGAGGTTAATTGATTGCCCAATTCAGCCATGATGGTGAACAAGTGCCGATAGCGGGTAATTTGCGACGGTGGAAGCGGGCAGCGGCGTCGCTATCAAGCCCTGGCACCGCTCTCCCTCCAGTAGATAAAAAGGAGCTAATGCATAATTATCCTTTTGCAAATTGGATTGTTTTAACGAACTGTAGAATATAGGCCGAACCTGATGGAAGGCAATCATTGTTTTTTTACAGCCCCCCTCTGCTCCCCCTAACTCTCATGCCCCCCCGGTCATCCCAGCGTAATCCCTGTCTGTGGGGACATGAGAGGAGCCGTCGCTGTCAACTTAAGCTTCATATTTCTCCTCAGCCAAAACTTCCATCTCTTTGGCGACGCCTCCAATTAGAAACAGGGGTTCGGTGGTAGTCAACAGTGGAAAGGTGGGGGACGGGGGGCAGAGTGACAGGGAGACGTCTGCGGCCGCGATAAGAGCCGCTAATAAAGAGCAAATTGAATTACTAATGATGGGAAGCCGCCTCCCGATAGATGAGCCCGTAACACACCAACCTCGTGACCGCTCACACACGCATGATGCTTCTCTTAATTTCCTCTCTCCACCGCGATTCTGTCTCTGTTTTCTCAGGTTATCTGGGGTTTAATTTAAAGAGGATATAAACCCAAGTAAGCAGTTAGTGCCGTAATGAATCGGGAGGTGTGTGTTTGTGTATGAATCTGAACGTGTGTGTGTGCGAGGCGGGGAGCGGAGAGACGGCCGAGTGGAGCCGATAATCTAATAAAGCAGATAAATGTCAGGAACGGAGCGAACTCTGAGTGGAGCAGTGCTGAGTCCAGCAACTCCACAACTCTGTGTTGTATGATTCCGGCACATTTTAGGTCTCAATCCCCACCACCCCCGCCCCACCCCGCACCATGTGGTCGCCTCGCCTGCCGAGGATGAGACGATGCTGTCCCACTTCTGTCTGAACTCAACTTTCCAGCTAGTCATCCTTAAAGACACTTTGACCCGCTGGTGAAGTTTTTACTTTTGCCTGAGACATCCTGAAGGAATGCTTGACCTCCCACATTCACCGCTTTGTTGGCTCGCAGTTGACCTTTCAGACCCTATATATTACTCTGCATGTGCCATGTAGAGCGTTGTTTGCTGCCGTTCACTTTATTGATTTGAGGTCACGACAAATTCTTTTGGAAATAGAAGTGTGTAAATTAAGTTTCCCTCATTGTCTTCACTACACTTTATTGTAAATTACAAATATTTTATTTTTTCTTTTAGATGAGATTATATGAGACTGCCTTTATTTTTCTCTTCTGTTGAAAACTATGTGGAGGTCAACGCCCCAGTTTATTTCTATGGCACATTTCCACAGATTTGGTGCTGACCAAAGTGCTTTACCATGACATAAAGAACAACAATTACAACTTTAAGATAGATCGGATGAGAGCTGTATTAAAACATTGAAGATACAACCTGGCATAGACAAAAAATGGCAGACGATGACGTTGCAGTCACACATGACTACAACAACAGGAAACCCCCCTAAGCCATAGGGGATCAAAGTCTCAGCGCAATACGGCCCTATATTGCGAAGTTGTTGATCACTAAAATATAGAATTTCGACTGGCCAAAAAAGCTGCAAGACTCCACATTTATTAGGACCTCGTCCGACTTCTCGGCTGACCTCTGTGGAGGCAGAGCCATATTGTAGCGGTTAACCACTGTGTTTGGTTGACTGGACTGCAAAGCATCTTGGGAATGGTATCGGTAACTGAGTTTCGAATGGACCTACTTGAAATATAAATGGCTGAAGTGGATAGACGATGTGTGCGCTGCATTCTGGGAAGCTGCAAGAGCTTGTCGTCCATGCTTCTCACTTCCATTCTGCTCCGCTGGATTGGAACACTCGCAAAAATGTGTGCAATGAAGCGCTGTCATGTATACATAAAGTTCAGTAATCATTAGATGGTACTGTTTACCTGGCACACGGGGAGTGTGTTCCACTGATGTTATTATGACTTCACTATAAAACTGTTATTATTGAAAAGAGCAATTTGAAATATTACGATGTTCTAAAATTGTTTTTTCATTTTCCATTTAGTTGTATCCAGTATTAAAAAATATATCACTATCATGGAATTACATTTTAAAGTATGTGGGTTTCTTGCCTCTCAGTCAAATAAGTTCCCGACCTCTGCTTTAAGTTCTCACCAGCATAAACACTTTATTCCGAAGTGATTCCAAATCATAGAGGTGCCACATTCATCCTCCTCACAAGCGTTTCCTCTTCATTTCTCCCTGCTCTTTTTTCATGCCTTTGATCTGTAAGTGCTCCCTAGTGGAGAGGCTTCTTGTTGAGGTAGTCAATACAGTGCGCTGTGTCTCTTGTGGAAGCCCAGTGATGTCAGTTTTGTATTTGTCTCACATTCTCTCTAGCCTTTCCGAGTCATCTCTCTCATCAGAGTTGTGTTGTCAAGCAGCTTTTGTCTCACGCGTTTTGTCTTCATCCGGGCCCCTCACATGTCGACTCAGCTACACTGCTCCAGATAACTAACTGTTGACGAGTCCAGGGTCTCTGACTCTCCGACTACCACGGCACCCAATGCTGCTCGTGCAGTCAAAGCAGAATGCGGACGTGTCATGTTTTATGGTTTGAGTGAAAAGTACCTGATGTTACACCAACACTCAGAAACATGTCTGCCTGTGAAACGTGCCATAAACCAATGTTTGCTGAAACTTCACTTGACGTCGATGCCATAACTCCCTGTTATTACTCAGTCAGCGTTTCAACGTGAATGGATCTATTGGCTCTAAGCGGCTCACTTCTGAAGTGTTTTTATGAATCATAAAAAGTCGAACACACACATATACACACGGCTGCTTGTAGTCTGACAGTGGCAGAACTGTCACCTTTGCTTTCTCAGCATCAGTTTACCAACATGCTGCCAAGACCCCTCCTCCCCCCCGACAGCGTGGAGCCCATTACCATCACCAGATAATCTCTGTCGCTACCCCTCCTTCAGAGATTGACTTACGGTGCAGACAGATTCTGTCTCATTGCCTTTTCCACTTTCATATCCATATAGTACAGAGTCAAGTAGAGGAACAAAAACAGATTTGTGTGCTATCAAGGAGTGAACTTGAGGAGCTACTTGCTCTGTGGTCTTCTCCCCCGAAATGACCTGCATTCTGTCGTCAAAATAAATGGTCAATTTTACATTGCAGACGAAAGTGTTGTTGTGTCCATATATGTCACTCACTCACTCTTTAATAATCATTATTGTTGTACTTTTTCTTAAAAATGATATGGACAAAAGTAAAAGCCTCTCACTACAACTTAGTTAATTGAAAAAAATAAAACTAGCCATTGATGGAAGTAGTGACATTTAACAACTGAGCACAAAGAAAGTTCAGGGTCACTTGAATTAACGTTTGAAAATAAAAAACAATAATTGTTGTTGGGAGAAACGGAAACTTTGATTCATGCAAAGACAAATATGCTGATACATATCATCATATTGTGTGCATTTGAACCACTTTATTGCTACGAGTGCAGCCATTGCACTTTTGTCAACATGTCAACAATCAAAGGACTGTCGCCCTGGCTGTCGATGATCTACAAGCTCTAACAAATGACATATGACAGATTTTCTCACTCTCTTCCTCTATAATGCGAGAACAGCAACCCGATAGCATAATTACTCTAATTACAAAGTTACGATTTATGTTCTGAAAGTACATCGGCCCTAATCGGCTCTTGTCCTGCCAAAGTATTCTGCCTGTGTAACGGCACTCTTCAAGCCCAGCATGGCCTTTTTTGACTCGAGCTTGGCAGCGGGCGACTTAGTGTATTTTGGTTTGTTTATTTGCATCACTCCCTGGTTCGCACTTGCTCCGGTTTCTCCCACTTTTCCTTCACGGCAGCCACTCCTTCACTCACTTTTCCGAATTTGAACACACTATTTGCTTTCGCCTCTTTCATGCAAGGGCGTGTGTTGTGTATTAACTGCCCGTATATGTAGATGATAGATGAATTTTTTCTATTCCTCAAATGGTTTTTGCGTGTCCCATCAGCTGCCTCTTCTAAATGCCGTTCCCAGTGCCACGGCATTATCGGTTAGACGTCGCACACATTTGCACTGCATGGACATTAGCAGAACAGACACACACACACACAAACATTCTGCTCATTCCGCTGCACTTTCTCAGGCTCTCTGTGTCGAACAGGTGGACCAGTGTCTTCTCCGGCCGCCTGTCTGTTTCCTCCTTTCTCTTTCTAGCTGTCACCATCCATCAGTGACTGACTTGGGCCAACAAATCTCAGCCCCAGTTGCAGCTCTAATGATTTAAGCTTCTTTATCTGGCGCAGACAAAGAAGGAAGAGTATGAATTATGTTTGCGACTATATATATGCAGTCCGGCGCGTTTGCAGGATTGATTCTGTTTCACGTGGTGTCGTGTGCAGGTTGCGCTCAGTTTAGCTCTCGGCCTTGCCGCGTGGAACTTTGGCATTTTGATTAACCTCAGGAGGCAGCGCTTGCCGCCAGAGCCGGACGTGCAGCAAAGCCACATAGCTTTCACATATATGTTGTGTGAACCCTCCTGCTTTACCGCACGCTCATCAAACTGTCAACTGGCCGTAATTAAAGCCCTCGCTCTCTACAGGATGAACATGTGGACGTGATTGGCCGTCATGTCGGCACTCGCACATCATGTTTTGCTGCATCTGATCCCTTGTACTTGGAAAGTGACTCTGGGTAGCACAGGGAGTACTTGGTCCAGCTAGGTTTTTATAGTCTCTCCATGTTTGCGTCTCCAGTTTTTTTCCCATGCAGATGTTAGTAGACAACTGTCAAAGGTGCGAGTGTGTACATTTGATCTCTGTGTTTCCTGGGTGTTGCCTGCGTATCGCCAAAGGTCACAGGCCTGTGCAACTCTGTAGCTGGAGACATTAAATGCCACAAAAAGAAAATCATAAAACATATACACCTACCACATGACTGACAAACAGTTTAATATTTGGCTGAATCCAACACGATTTGTCATGAGGAAATTCTTCATAGTGTGAGAAGGTAACAGGATTCAACGCGTTGTCCCCATGTGCAACCCTGTAAGGGGCATAAAGAGGCAGGAAACGAAAGGCTGAATGAATCTATCATTCATTCATTATAAAGGGAACTGTCAAGACATGGCCTTTGACCATGGCTTTCTGTGGGCAGTGCCCTGAAACAGAACACAGCGTCTAACAATGGATCTGACATGTTGACTCGCACTCTTCCTAAACATGTCACCCACCACCTTATTTTGTACTTACACTGTCATTGGAGTTCATATTTTTGGGGGGATGCATTGCATCAGTTGATTGCAGTTGAGTGTAGAAAGTGTCCAAAGTTTAAGATGTTAAATCACCCGTCCGTCGTACAATAATATTTTTACAACATGTTTTGTTGAATGCAACCACATACTTATCAAGGTGCCTGGGCTGCATTTTGAAAAATTGGACCTGTGATGTTCAGACTCATTAAAATAATAGAGGTTGCAACAACACTTGTTTGTTCCTGATCTCATTTGACATATTTCCTGAAAATCTTGTCCAAATCCATCCTTAACGTTGTGGGTTGTTTTGAAGATAAGCCCAAGAGAAAGACACACCAACACTGTCGAACACATAGCCAAAATGGTGGAAGTAAAAAGTGAGAAACACAATATTTTTATAGCAACACCCAGTGCTCCTGAGTGTTTCTGGGGGCTCTGCTCCAGTAGGGCAGGGTCACAAGGGGCTTTGAAAGGCATGTGTTGAAAAGTGTAATCAATACTATTGAGTGCGGAAACTTGAGCCCCAGTTTGCTGTGACTCGTTCCCAGTTAAGGAGGTAAATGTTTTCTTGGTATCCGAAGGAGTGGCACATGTGCCAGGCTGTCCGAATAAATCAGAAACCTAACAGGACACCAGCAGAGTCCTACTAATTATTTGAGAACACATGGCAGGCATCGCTGTCAGGTACTGATGAACCATCCTGGCCAGCCAAAGGTTGTTGCCATCTTTAGCTGCGGAAACAGAGATTGGGATAATAATCAAGCTACAAATCTAAATCAGTGGTGCTAATTTGAGCAGATTGGTGTTGATTTGGATGTTATTTTTAACATCTTCATGTTGAAAAGAGATCTGCGATGTTCAACAAGTGAGAGTCAGTTGCACTGTGAACCAGTACAAGTCAAATGTCAGCTCCACGGCCACTGAGAAAGAAGACAAATTAAAAAAATAACATCTCTCTGCATTTTAACATGTTAATTTAAAATCATTTCTCATTGAAGTGTCGTTTTGAGGAGTTGCAAACAGCAAAAAGTGAGTCAGAGACAGTTAACTTTGAGAGCAAAAACGTAGACGCCACTCCAAGGTGTGGAATCGATGAGAGTCCCTCACACCTCAGTGATCACTTTTCGAGTTTCTTTACTGTCGAGGAATGAACATATACATGTGTATCTTTACTCACTAATCAATATTACTTTCAAGTAGGTTTGTCAGCAGACTCTTGTGTTGATAACATCTTCCTTTAAGTGCCATGTAGAACTGATGTAAAATGTCTGATTAATTTGCACGAGTTAACTCAGCTCCAGAGCGATTATTTGAGATTGACAGCACTACTTTAAAGTATTATTTGGGAAATTGGTTTTGCTCCAGGAATGAAATGTTTGCTTTTGTTTGCTATTTATTTGAGCATTAATAGTTGAGTTTGTATTTCTGTTATTAAGTCATAATTGCCTGGGAATAACTCAAATCATGACATTGTAGCCACCTAATAAGTAAGCGCAAGTCCCGTCTCTTCCTTTCTCCTGACTTAGATGTTAACAATAATACACTCTTTTGGTGTTTCTGATCCATCCTTGCATGTTTTGCTCGTGTTCTGCTGCACTTTTCTGCTTGGGTAAATGGGATAAAGTCAAAAGGCTGCTGTGAGTGACCCCATAAATCTTCGCCCTTTGCCAGTTGGAGAGCGTGCCACTATAGCTCCCCAGCCCCTCACCCCTCCGACCCCCCGACTCTCCGGAGTAACCCAATCCTGCGTAGCTCCGGTCCATATGTCTGCACACACTGACGTGTTGCCATAATGATCACTCCGGGTTTGCCGTTTACGTGGGAAGATGAGCACAGAGTACAAGGAGCGCCCGGTATGATAATTATGTCCCCCCCTCCCCACACACACACACACACACACACACACACTGGCTGGACACATGGCCAAGCAGAGATTGTGTGACGAATTGAAGCAGAGGAGAAGGAGGAGGGGTGGCTTGGTTGGTGATTGTGGAAGGGGGTTATCTGGGTACTGGGCATGGCTGTTGACATGTGGGATGGTTTATGACTTCAGAGCTTGTTGGGGATTTTTATGAGGTTTATAAATTGTACCGCACAGTTTAATCGTGTAATGCAATCTTCCCTTGAAGAGGATGGTTTGGGGACAGAGACGTTGCAGAGCCAAACCGAATGAAGAAGATCCAGTGAACTCCAGCAATGTGTACAGTGTGGTCACCGGTGGCTGCTTAGGTTCCCTCAAAGCTCTTTAATAACTCATATTAGGCTTGAAATGGATTTTAAGCTCCATAATGTGCTTAACATAGACACGGTCACCGGAAACAGGCATCATCTGAGAAACGCAAAAATTATGTTTTATCTATGAATTGCCAAATCCCTCATTAGAAATCATTAGATGCACCAACCGATTTTTTTTTTTTTTTTTTTTTTTTTTTTAACAAAGAAGCAATTTCTCATGCAACTTGTGACGATGCAGCCCCACCTGCTGAGTAGACCTGCTGGATACAAAGTAGACCGGTAGCCAGTATTTAACAAGTTTGCATTGTGGGTTTGATCTGTTCATTTCAGTGCAGTGTTGTTCAGTATTAGTGTTTTTTATTACGTTTGTGTAATTAATCTTAATATATACATGAATAATTAAATAAAAAATTAGAAGTGACTTTTGTCTGTGATTTTAGTTAAGGAGGAAAAAAAATATCGTTATTGCATTTGGGCCTGGGAAAAGTCAGCAATCTGTATCGGTGCACCCTAAAAAATAATATAAATAAATTCAAGCACAATGAATTTTCATTTAGATGAGGTGTATAAAAAGATCTAAAATGTGTTGCATGAATGCAGGGTTGTAAAATCAGAAAAAAAAAGTTTACCCAGCACACAGGGTGCCTCTACTGCTGAAGGGGTGCGGAGAACCCTGTTTTTAATGTGGCAACTCACCCAAAAAAAGAAAAAACAGTTCATGATTGACTCCTAAATATTTCATTGCTAATTGATATTGGTCCCTCGATGCACAGGTTGCAGATATTTCCCCAGGAGGCATGACAACAGTGCTTGTACAGTGACTCAAGGTTTCTGTCTGTAAAAGTGAAGTCTAGAACTGATGTTCTTCTATCTGGTTCAGAGGTTCACTGTGTCATTTTCATCCCCAAAATATCAAAACCTCAACTGATCCGTTTGAAAAAGTTGTTCAGACACTGATTCGCATCAGAACTCAAATGACTATAGCAATGAACACGAGAAAAACGACTCTTGTCTGCATGCTCGCTGGTGATCAGGACAACTACAATCTCAGACATCATCATCTTCTGCTGGTGTCACCGGACAAACACCTGCTTATCTGAATTTGACTTCCCTGTTTCGTTGGTGCTTTCCTGGGTCATCACCACCACCTTTAGCATGCGCACTTCTTTCACCACCTCTCACTTTGTTTCCTCACAGTTCGTCCCTCTTCTCCTGCAGTCTTTCTGTAATTGCTCTGCACTTGTTTGGTCCAGCCACCTTCTCTCACTCCGGAGGGATTACACAGATTCCTCTAATGGCTTGGCCGTTGACCACCTGCAAATGCAATGGAGCCATGTAGAAGCGAAGGCTGATATACTTGTCACGTCATTTGATGTTGTCATTTTTACCTTCATCTTGCTCTCTAAAGCACAATCCAATCAAAAGTATCAGGACTGACCATTTCTGCTTTGGTGCACACCATTCCTCACCAACTTTCTGTCTTTCTGGTTAAGACACTTGAACCTCATGTTCTATTCTGGTCTTGAGTTATTCAAAGCGCCCCTCTCATCTCCCCAAATGGTCCTCACTTCTTCTCTTGCAACAGACAACCTCTTGTTCCGTCCCCCATCATTCTTTTCCCCACTTGTGTCTCTCCCAGCGGGGAAATTTAACTTTCGCCCGGGTCCTGTAGCACGAATGGCATGCATACCCTGCGAGTTCCGTGGCCAGACTTTCCCTGATGACCCTGACCTCCCTGCTGGGGGATGTTTCACTCAGGCCAACCTCCCCTGAGGTGTCTCTTTTATTTAACCTTTTGGAATTAGCCTGTCAGTGCTAAAAACAAATGTGCAGCAGATGTATTTGGAATGATGGGTTGGAACATAGAAGCTCTGACAGAAGCGAATTATTTTTTTAGCATGAACCGCGCTGTCTTCATCTTAATATTGAATTCCCAAATTCACCAATGATTTTAAAGGAGACAAATGTGTGAATGATATTAGCATGAAGGATAAGAGAATTTAATAATTGTATTCCTCTTCCCCCAGAGACCCTCTCTGGCTCTGCCCCAGGCCTTCTCCTAGATGGTCATGCTTGGAGCACTTGCCAACTCGCATCCAAGTGGCATCTTAGCTTAACTTCTTGAGCCTCCTTAACTGCAACTCCCAATGTGGACGAGAGCAGAGCCACACCTGGATTTCTGTTTAAGCCAAGCCAGTCACTTGTTTACGTGCTCCACAAGCGAGTGGCTCTCAGCTCCACCCACCCTCTCCACTGGACGGCGTCTGTTGTGCCATTTAATAATGGATGATTGTTTGTGTTTGTCAGTCAGTGCGCTCTTGTTAAAGGCCTGAAAGATAACCGCTAATTCCTGGCGGCCGTATTGATTAGCTGTGGCGGGCGAGGATTGTTTTATAGCCCATGTGGAATGCTTCAACCCCCTTCATCAGCCCCTTCTCTGCGGGCCTTTAGTGCTCTCCTCTGCTCGTCGAGGGTCTCTTTCTGCCTCTGATTGAATAATTAATGATTAACCTATTTAATTAGTGAGATTTGCTCAGAACAGAGGCATAGTAATTGACTCTATCAGCGTGGCGGAGGGAAGTGTGAGTGTCATGTGTGGCGTGATTGCTGCGTTAAGTGGCTCACTCGCTGACGTATGATTTACAGAACCGTGGCTCCTTCCATGCTTTCGTCAGCAGGTTTTCGTCAGCAGGTTCGCCTTGGCTCTGGTTAAGAGAAGGGCACAAGTGTTTGGTAAAGCAACTCTTGAACTTGGAGCCGCAGCAGCTTCCAAGAGCCGTCATGGCTCGCCAGTCGGTTTGGCAGCGCTGGTACAATGGATTAGCTAGTGAGCCATGGTCATGATATTAATAACCAGCACGACAGACCTCATGACGATCGAAGGATTTGTTTTGGGGGTTGTAATAATGCCCCAACAATGTGACCCCAAATTCTGCTCATGTAAACTGACACAAAGTGTTGGAGGAGTCTTAATGCTGCTTCTGGCGTTGCACGTGCTCTGGCACATACCGGAGAATGAATCATTCAGGTCAAATGTTTTGGTTGTAGTCAAGGACCCAGAAGGCAGTTGGGGTGGTTTGGGCATCCTGGTAAGATGCTGCCCCTGTGAAGCAGACCCTTTTAGGACTCAAAGTCTACCTATGTCCGTTCAATTTGGCTCCTGGTTTCTGCTAGGTGAACTGGAACATTTAATCCCCAAAATGGTTCCTAGAACTCAAACGTTTCCTAGTGCAATCAGAAAATATTGAGTACAACAGTCTGGGGTCTGTCCTCGGCTCGAAATAGTTCTCGTCTATTTCCGTTACTCACTTTACAAACACACTTTACTTTTGCAAAAGTAAATCACTCCCAAACACAGCCCGTTGCCTTCAGAGGGCCATGAGTGGAGGAGTCATTGTAACGCACAATGGCGCACATAAACAGAGACTCGGATGTAGTCCGAAACCGAATGTGAATGCAAGGCACCACAAGATTACTTACCGCTTCTGATGTGGATGCAGGCAGACAGAATAGTTTGTGCCAAAGAAGGTGGCGCTTGAAAGCCACTTGGCTGGAAGAGAGCCAGCGGCTTAGTTTGTCTTGTTTGCCAGGGCTCCATGTCGTGGTCAGGCCAGCGGGACAACGTGATGGGGCTGCTGCGGTGGCACCTAAGTTTCCTGGCCCTCACCAGGTCCGTGATTTCTCTGGACAATGGCCCAGGAAAAGCAATCAGTCCCCTTCTCAAGTGCCCCAACAAACCACAGCTGATCAGGACCCCATTGCTGTTCTCCTGACCTCATTTTGAGGCCAAAGGCTAGTTAGGGTCCTGGAGGAGCTCCTGCACACCTGACTTTTTTCTCAAGCATTGGTGTCAACATGCCCGGATCAGACTGGTTTATGTTGAGGAAAACGTAACAGAGAAACTGTCTGAGAAAAGCAAAATGTGAATGAGTAATTATCACAGTTGATACTGTGATCCACGTGACCCGGCACTGACTTTCTCACCTCCTTTAGACTCTAGTCCAGCTGGGACACGACAAGGCACATTCCGAGTTCACTACTATTTAATAGTCATCTTGAAGTCCTGTTTCCGGCCTGCAGAGGGAGCCATCCACGCTTGTGCGCCGACTCAGCAACCTGAGCAGCAAGCGCACCTGCTCACATCAGAAATGTGTCACCATGACACCAGATCCAGACTGATGTTCGTCAGACACACAACCCGCGCCTCTCCTTCCCAGCTCACAGGTGCGCTCGCGTGTCGGCATCTAAAACAAATAGCAGACCAGGAGAATCCTCTTTGACGCCCAATTTCTCAAAGATCCTGGTGACATAAACATTAGCGGAGGCAGCAGGGAGGAGATGGTGCTGCGAATTAACAGCCAGCATTTGTCCTGAAGCATTCACTCCACTTGTGGGAGTTTGCTGATTGTTTTTTGACTCTATTTTGAGCACCCTGTCGTTCTCTGGGTTTTTTTTTATGCAGTGGCATTCATTTTATTCATTAATTTACTTCCTGAGCATTAGATTATTTTAAGTGAATTGTTTTTTAACTGGGTGTTTATGGTTAGTTTCCTTGTCCTTGAAGCTGATGTTTTTTGTTGGCTTTTTTCTGTTTTATTAAGAATAAGCACTTTGTCTGTTCTCATCACCCTTGCATCTTCAGTACACTGTGTATTTCTTCCTCTTCACTGTAGCATACTTTGCTTTGTTTTTTACATTTTTCTGCTGGCATTCAGTAAAATATTTGGATCGTATGAATTGTATATCTATACAGTGCAGTGTTTTGTGGGCTAGTTGTATATTTATAAATTCGGTTACTACATTTGTATTACAGGTCAGTTGATTGGAGGGTGGTCTCAGGCTGTAAGAGACCGAGGATTAATTTAAATATCTTTGATATATTTGTAATTAAACCATCGGCTGTATGATCTGATCTATTCTCAATTGCTGTATTGCTTTCCACTATTGTTAGACTGTGGTAATAATATTCCTCCATGATGTGACCTCATCTTCACTCTGTTTGTTCCGCTGTCTGTCAGAGATGACTTACGATGTCATGACTTTAATGCTTCAGCACTTCTGTTGAAGTGATGTGAGGGAATGTGTGAGGGACATTACACTGCAAACAACAAATCTATCCATCACTATTGGCCATAATGGCCAATATTTGTGTCAATGAGTGGCACTTTTTTGCTGTCAAAGATTCAGTCTGGGTTCACCAGTTGTCTGTTGATCATTATCAGTGTACGAACTGAACTGATCACGTCATCCTCAGCACACGTGTACGTTTCAGCACCTCCTCTGGTGGGTTTGTCAGCAAGTACGTGTGGAAACACTCATATTAAGTTCTCTGTGCAAAAGCTGCTTGGCATTTACCGGTGTATCGGGTCGCCACGCTGATTCAGGACTTCAGAACATGTCAGACTGATGACAGGATGAACCTTAAAACACATCACTGTGAGATGTGACGGTGCCTCTGAACAGTCGTGTCGCTGTGTGTCAGTGGAGCAGAAGAGAGTCCAGTATTGATCCGGGCCAGTTCATTTTCCTCTGTTCTCCCCTGGGGGACGGCCGAGTTTATATCCCATCGCTGTGACGCAAGAGTTAAATGGGGGACAGTGATGTGACAGAGACTGTTGCCATCTTGCTGTCCAGGTATCATGAGTATTTTGTGCTGCTCCTCGTGGATCATTTGGTTGATGAGGATGTCAGGTCCTGTGTTTTCTTTGTCAAGCTTTTTTTTTTTTGCTGTTGTTGACATGTTCCCGCACTCTTCTATGTGCTACAGTTATTTATTTTCCTTCACATGAATGGCCTTTTGTCCTGTCAGATTTTTATTTGATTGACCCTGGTCTACTGCACCAGAGGGGAAACCCCTGGAAGAAAGGCTGAAGCCGTAACTGTTCACTCCAGTCACCAGAGCACAAATGGCACGGTTTGTTGCGACACATGATACTAATATTATCTTAAGCTGGTGAGTATTGATCGTACCCGTCAGTGATTCCTCCCGGCTAGCTCTGCAGGGAGCACCTAATCTTCTGTCCAGAGGAATTTTGTGGTGTGAGCAGGTTGGTTAATTTTTATCGTGTCTTTGTCGACGTCATACACCTCATTCTATCACACTCGAGATGAGTGACAATAATATGCTTTGAATCCATCAGGCCTCAAATTCCTGCATTGTTTAAAGTGAAGACAAGCTTGAGCTCAAGTCTTCATTTATTCAGGATTTGCTGAAGTTACAAATATCAGACACAAGGTCATAAAACATCAGGAAGCCATAGAATAATAGATGATTATGGAATATGGAAGTGTTTAGTGGTTAGTGTGCAATCTACAGTGCTTGAGTTTCCCTGCTGATGCCTGCCTGGCGTCATGCAGTAAATAATGGGGAATATCACATCAGGTTGTGTTGCATGCTTGACTTAACAGAAGTGAAAGTGACTTTTTTTTACCGACCTTGGACCTGGTTTTGTAGAAAAGATGTGTCATTTTAAGCACATGGTATTGCAGGGTTTTAGCTAGCGAGCCGTCGGTGCTCATGTCATGAAAAACATAAATTGTACGCTCTGTCTGTTCTGCCAGATGCCCGAAATATGCAATCGTTGTCTGTACAGTAACAATCATAGTGCCTTCATACTTATTTGTATGAAAAAGGTGTTTCTCCCCTGGGTATTTCGCTAAATTGGATTGAGATCCGCTGATTCTAATGCCATTGTCGACCCACAGCGTTGCCATCGCAGGCGCCATATTTGTTTTCGGACAATACTTGGTGGTGAACCACTTTGCACGACTCGCATTTGATTGATTGACGCTGCATGGATATTTTTTTGGCTTATTTGGTGGCAATAATTTGGTAAAGTGGGGAAAAAACTAAACGAAAACAGCAGAAATTGGTCGTCGAGAACTGTACTTGGGGGAGGGGAGGGTCACACAGTGCTCGCTAAGTATGAGAAAAATGGTATAGCGGAGATCTCTTTAGTCAGTGGACAATGGGATGCCCTGTCACAACTTCCTAGCTGGAATCCTAGACATTTTATCAGTGCCCATGTTACCACCACGTCTCTTTCATTGCTCATTTTATAATTCCTGACTCAGGCATCATGGACTAAGTTTAAATGGTGTTCCTCAGGTTGTCTAGCTTTTAATAGTGTAGTGTTAAATTCTTTTCACTGCAAATCTTCTTTGTAACCATTATAGAACACTGACACTCTTCTCAAGTCTTATCACTTATAGGGCATCGCAGTTGTGATACACTCTTGCACCCAATATAGAGTATTTAAGTTTTTAAAGTTTTTTTAGGGGTAACACATTTTAAAGGGCATTAAAGCTGTCATTGAGGCATACAGTTGCTGTGGAGTCTGGAAACTATAGATGCTTACATCTATTTGAGTCTTTCTGTTGCTGTAAAGTTCAGTGCTTTTATAGAGTTTCACAGCTGTTATGGTCTCTGGCTATAATACAGTTGTATAGCTTGACAGTCTAACAGCAGTTATAGTTGGAGATGGAGTTGTGGACGGAGAAAGAGTCTTGTAATTTTCATGAAGTCTTTCGGATGCTCCAGTTGGTATTGACGCAGTAGTGTCTTTGCTATTTGGAAATTTTGCACCTTATGTAGATGTATAGTACGAGCTGTAAGCGTTGATGCCTTGAAGTTATGAACCTGTGGTGTGTCTCTTCACTTTCATAGAGTTTGAAAGCTGTTCTTAAGCCTTACTGTTTTAATCGAGTCTTAAAGCCATTATGGAGTCTTCAGGCTGTAATGCAGTCTAATGGTTATAGTGTTTTATAGCTAGTCGCTTGTCTGGAAGAATGGGGATCAACGCCAGGCCATCACAGGTTGTTTTCTTTTCCTGTCTTGGGATATTGTTCAAGAGTGACTGAAGATGATGGACTAGGATGCAATGTGGTGAGTCTGTTGTCCTGGTGAGCAGACCAGCATCCCCACGTCACTGACCAGTTGCCAGGATGGAGTTCTGGTGCTACAGTTTCGTTGCACCCATTTCTTGGTTGTTGTTGCTGAACTTGAACGTGACTTTGAAGGACCTCTTTCCTCAGTGTGTGAGCTGGTGGTTCAGTGAGCAGATGCCCGGTCCTCATGGTTGTGATCAGCACTTTCACGGGCCGCTGCCAGCTCTTCCACTGCCCAAAGGGACCAATTAGAGGGTGGCAGCTGCACCGGGAGCACCACTTGGAATGAAGGGGGGATGTGGTCAGGCAGGGGTGTTGCATGAGAGAAGGGCAGGACACGCGTTAAGTACAAGTCCAGAACCAGCATAAGAGCAGAATGTGACTAATTACTAACGAAGCAGCGAGGTGGAAAGTCGTCAGAGTGTTTATTTGGAGCTCTTCTCCTGCCGGGCACCTGCTTGTCCCGCTCCAAGACCAAGGAGAGGAGCATCCAAACCCCCTGGCCCTTTGCCCTTACCAAATTAGCACCCCAGACGACAAGAGACCTGGGCAGTTCCTCATCGCGCTGTCGCTCCCCCCTTTCTCTCTCTTGAGCCTGACCTTATGACCCTCACTTCTCACCCCTGTAAATGTAGTGCCATGTTGAGTTGGGGCTGTGACCCGACTCAGATGGTTTTTTTTTGTTTTTTTTTTCCACCAGACCTGAGGTTCAGGTGTCACAAGATATGTGTCATTCATCACTTCACTATTGTGTTTCTGAAGATTTACTGTTCAACATTAAGGTGAACTCATGCTGATTGATCTCTGCTCTGTGATGCATGAGAGAAAGCCGCCAATCTGTGTGTCCCACTCCCGTATTTGAGCATTTGAGGGTCTCTCAGAATACAACTTGGGACTTGACGTGTAAACGTGGCAAATGTTCAGCGTCGTAGTCGGGGACCGACCAATTCTTGTGTCACTTGACCCCTGACCTTCCAAATTGAAGCTATATCTGTTTCCAACTGTTGTTCACAGTACAGTGAAAGGGGAAACCTGAAGACATTTCGCCTGACACATTGATGATGCTCGCATGTCTCCCGATGGGCTCGTACATCAGCTCCTCGTCTCTCAACCCGAAACAGTATTTGAGCTTGGCCGGCTGACCGCAGTCCATCACTCACTGGCCCAACAGAATCAGCAGCATGATGGATGTACTATCACGGTGGCATCTGCAACCAGAACCTTAGTCCTGTTTTTTTTCCCGAAAGCCCGCTGCGCTACAGAACCTCCGCCGCCTCATGTGCCACTGTCCCCTTAGCTGCATAGACACACGTCACATCCACACAGCTGCTCTTGTTTCTCTATATTATTTTGAACGAGTGCTGTCAGCCAAAGCCGCGCGAGATGTTAACTATTTCAGTGTGTGAAAACTGACGCTTCCCAATAAAAACTATAGCATACACACCGCGCCAGAGGTCACACACCGCAACATGTGACTGTTTTGAACCTCTGTGTATTAATAGTGCTGTTAATAGTTAGAGTTTGTGAGCCCATGTCATCACAGATGGATGTAAATAATGAAGTTATGAGTCTGTTGTGTTCTTTAAATTAGGATAAGACACTCGAGAGACGTGAAGAAGAGGCCGCTCCGTGTGACGTGAATGAGAAATCCTTAAAACGTTTTGTCACCATCATCGCATGATGGCTGATTATTTACATTGATTCGATCATGTGTTTTATTACACCAAAATGTAAGGTTTTCTGCCTGTTGGTCATATGATCAAATGTGCCCCAGAATTCCCTTTATTCCGAACCTACAGAACCCCACCAAAGTTAAATAAACTTCTAAGTTACAAGGCCTGAAAGTTTTGTTGAAATACAGTTGTGTGTTCCCGCCATATTAATAAGCCTTTGTTTTCCCAGTGTCCTGATTCAAGTTATCTCTTGATCCAGAGTGACAAATCTTTGATAAAAAAAAGTCCTGGATCCATGTGGTTTTCTGGAAATTTTCATCGAAATCTGTTCACTATCTTTCTGGTGAAAACAAAATGGCCATGGTGTCCCTCACAAAAAATAAACACTGCAGTCTAAAAAACATAAGGCATAAGCTAAGAAAAACTGTCGCCGAGCAGTTTACGTCAAATACTGCTTCCACATTGGTCCAGTTATCCATCTTTATCAATATTTTTGTATCACTATCACATCAGTTCAGATGGATCTCCGGACAACAATGTTGATGTCAAGGCGAGGAGCCGATAATTAATTGGTGAAAATGTCTCGAAAGTTTAGAAGAACTGCACAGTTTTGGACTGAAAGTTTGTGGTCTGGCTCAAGTCCCAGTTTGAAGTCCAGACAGGTTTATTTGGTGTCAGCAACTGTGCATCTCTTGACGAGATAAAAACAATCGTTTCCATACATTAAGAGCCCACCGTGCTCGTCTTAAGTATTTTTCCAAATTCCACATCATATAGGAGGGAAAGCATCCGTGATGAATAATTGAGCCTCATGTTGGTTCTGGTCCAGAGGAGCCATAAACAACGTCGATAACGTAAATAAGACATGAACAAAACATACATTTCCCATCACCTCAACCTTGACCTCAACAGTGACCCGGGAGCTGACAGGACCTTCATCACCAATCTGGACACCGCCAGGTCACTATTTGACAACGACATGTCCGGAGCGCTCAAGACGAAGGCGTCGCACATGTGTTAGGTCAAAGGGATGATCGCTCTGTCAATCATCAAATCCCATTAGAAGCATCCAGGGGAAGCGCCCTGGGTCACGACCACTTAAGGAGCACCATTATTATGCTTCGTTCTTGGGCACATATCTGTCACTACGAGTGTTTGTGTGAGTGACGGGGCAAGAGGGGGGAGAAACGGTAACCTGTGTCGAGAAACCTTTTCTGAGTGTGAGTGCGGCACTTCAAGGTTAAGTGAGTGGATCCCTAAAGGGCAAGGCAAGATTGCAGGCCATATAGACCTTTGCCCTGGAACCGTCCACGTCAAGACCTCCAGGCTTGTGGCAAGAAAGGGCCACAGTGGGGAAGGGCTTGATCAGAGAATGGCAGGGGGAGGGGAGGGACCTGTCACTCTCTACTTACACACCCTTACACTTACACGCACGCATAGACCAAAAAAAAAAAAAACTGACAATACATTATGACCACCAATATCAGAGTTGGAAGATGCAGATTTTTTTGTAGTTATGATCCAAATCTCAAACAAAATTGTGACTTGGGACAAACCAGTCCGGTCATATTGTCATCTTTGATAATACAGAAATCCAACTGTAATTGGAGATAATACTAAATTTAAAATCTGAGCCCACAGAATCTGTGGTATCATGAGTGCTTTAACACTTTTTTTTTTTTTTTTTGTCCAATGCTTCAATATGTATTGGACGTGTTTATTCTATTTTTTTAGGTGTAAATGCATGAGGTTTTTTTGAAACTGAAGAGAGAAAATCGATCTCTTCAAAATCATGAGTCCATCATTGTTTACGCTTCTGAACTTCACAACTATCCTTTTGTTTTATGATAGGCGTTTAAATATCCAAAGCAGCATAGCAACAAGCATCCATCTGTGTGGTGTGCAAGCCTCTGTGGAGGAATGCCCTCCTCCCACCACCGACCACCGCACTCACCGTCCCTCGCTGTCCCGGGTCAGCTGGTGTATGTTTCAGTTGATGGCTCCACCATGATGATGGACGAGGCCACTCGCCAGCGCCCCCACCCCTCTCTCATCACCCTTACCAATGTTGCCCCCTAAACTACTGCCCCCTCCTGGAATAGTCCTCTGCAATGACATCACCACCATGCTTGCCTGACAGCAGTTGGGAGGAGGGGGTTGAACGGGGCAACTATGTTTGAGTCTGATTCTCACTAACCTCTTGTACAGTAAAGGAAGAACATAAACCACAGAAAAACTTTATCAGAAGAAATGTGCATGTCAGAAAGAACCTTGGCCTTGGAATTTGAACAATTTGGCTGCAGAGAAAAACAATTGGTTACCTGTTTTTAATGGGAGAAGCAGTGTTTTATTTGTTTCTACACGTTTCAAAAGAGTGTGGAAAGATGCTATTAGGTCAACTGTACTGTGTCAGGTATGGTCCTTGTAGTTGACTGCGGATAATGGCAGCCAACGTTGATATATTACTATTTTCCATATTGTCTGTCTACTAACAGGTCATAGCCTGCCCTCCACTGCCCCTGCCTTTCTACGCCTGACTCCTTTTCCATTGGTATCCTGTTATCGCTTTACCCTGTCCAGTGCATTGCTTGTCAGTCCTCCATCCTTTAACCTTTATAGCTGTCCTTCCATTCTCTTCAGCCTGAATGCTGCCGCTTGTGTGTCCTGTAATACACATCGGCAAAGATCTAGACGTCACAAAAAATGTGATGTGTGGGGAGGGGACTTCAAACTTCTGGAAAAAAGTCATTCCTAGCCGTTCCCAGATAAAAAGTACCTTTGGTTGACGACAACCACCGAAGGTAGAGGATGGTTATCAATCTTAGAGTTTCATTTTAAATGTTTTAACAAGTTGTTTTATGATGGAAAATAATCCTAGCAGACTGGAGATTTTGAAATGACAATTTGTCGTACCTACTTTCCAAAAGAGTCACTGAGAAACCACCCTGACCTGTTAAATACCGTACCCTTTCAGAACCATCAGACACGTCTCTGATTGTCCCACCAGAAAACATCACTAAGTGTCAACCACACTGAGATCACATTATCACAACCTCCTCAGCTTACTGCCGCTTATTAAACTGTGGTAAGTCTCTTGTTAAGTCGGATGTTTGCTGTCTTCCCGACGAGCGCCGCAGCAGTGGGAGTCAGAATATGAGCCCCAGGGGACGTGAGTGCGGGATGGCAGGAGGAATGGGAGCTGTCAATACTAAGATTTATTATCCATCAGGCCAGCTCAGGGAGGGGGCCGACAGGCGCTGCCTTACTCTGGTAAATGCAGTCAGGTACACTGGTGAAGGACCACTAGGGGGGTCCCTAAGAGGATGGAGGCAGGCTGGCCTGTCAGTAGCCTCAGTCAGAGGGCGGCAGATCCCTGAAACATGGAAACCTTGTAAAGTAAGAGACAACTTGAGTCTCTGCTGCTTGGGTTTATGTGAGATCCACTTAAGAGATGTTTCCTCCGCCTCCATCTGGTCATAAAGTAGGCTCTACATCATCGATATGTCACGAGCTGCGACCGGATTCATCATCTGGAATTAAAGAAGAGGCTCAGACATCCGGGGCTCAAAGTGGCGTACGATGCCTGGAGTGGTCTGAGAACTTGCTGATTCTTGAGGCAAATTTTACTTGCTGGAAACCTACCGCTGCTTGAGGGTCACCGGTCGCTGGGTGTTGGTGGTCCTTGCTTGTGTTAAGAGATGCCTTCAATTTAGCAATTTAATTCTGCCAATTCTGTATATGGGACATTAACAGAGCTCTTACTTCTAAGAACTTAAGTCACTGGAATGCAGTGATGCGTCATTGCTTATAATAATAAGTTCAAGACAACATTTACCAGTATGTCCATGACTCAGAACATGCAGTCAGGGCATCACCTCTGTCTTCAGAAATCTAGACATCAAGAGTAAAGATTGTGTCCCCAGCTCCACAACAAGTCTGTGTGGAGTGATGAGAGCAGCACGGCTCCTCCTCGGCAGATTATCAGCAGATTCACAGCAGCAGCAATAGATGGATGGACTGCCGGCATTTGTGCCGCACACCGTGTCACTCTACCGTTCATCCCCCATGCCACAAGGCAGACCACTGTCAAAGGTCTATTAGGGGAAGATTGAGACCCCAGGTGCTTGTGTGTGCTCGCTCATGCTCATTGGTCATGGTCCCGCAGTGGAAGATTGAGACCCCACTGCTCCCAGAGCCACTCAAGCAACACAACCTGCTGCGGTTTACAATCGGAGCAACAGAGTCCATCCATCCCACCACTGACACGCACACGCGCAAACACACACACACACACACACCTCACTATAGATATCATTAAACAGCAGGTTAGGTGGAACAGCTGTCAGGACCTATGGAAGTCCAGGGCCTGATGGTGCAGCTTTGCTACAATGAGGGAGGCATATACGTGGTGGTGGTGGTAACATCTTTGACGGGACAGATTTGTCTTCAGCAACAAGCTGCACAGATGTCCACATATGCAACAGAAAAAAAAAATCACAATGAACTCTGTGACCAATCCTGAAGGGTCAGTTCATTTTTCGGGATTGGTCTCCGCTTACTATATAATAAGAGCCTTCTATTAAAGATACAGTAGCCATCAACTTCAATCTCATCTGTTTTTAAACTAAAACTATTGTTTTTCCATCACTTCTGCAGCTTCAACAAAATTATCCATGTCAGATGAAGGAATGTCAATTATGTAAATTGTTTTATTTTCATTTGGAAATCCCTTCCATTCTTGTTTCCAAACGACTAAATGAAGTTCTCTTCAGGTAGAGCTGGACTACAAATGGGAGATTTTGGGAGTAGATGATGAAACCAACCCTGCAACAGACTGGTGGTTAAAAGAGCATCATTCCTGTGTTTGTCCTGAACCAGCGGTGAAGAATCTGCTCCAGACTCCAGCAGTCATTTGTTCCACAGTAAACACCGCTCCGAGATAAATCCTCCGCCTGATCCACAGCCGCTTCCTGGCTGACAAATGAAAATCACTCCCAGCTTTTCCGTCCGCCCCCCGCCCCCATCCAGAGGGGAGAACTGGAGAAGAGGGAGGGAGGGTGCAGAAAACGTTTGTTGCCGCTCGGTCACACTCTTTTATCGGACGCTAATTAAATCCGCAACAGTCCTGACGATTGGCAATTAATAGATGCCGGGGGAAAGCAGCTTGTGGCGAAAACCGTTCACACTCATTTGTTTTCCTTCTTGCTTGTACATCGCGTAACTCCGCTCATTATCAAGACAGAGTGCCGTCAATGGCCATGGGGGGGTGGATGGTGACGGGGGTCATGTGACACAATTTCACTGCTAAATTGTAAAGATGATGGTTTTGTAATTAACTCTGTAAGCCTCTTTTCTTATTTGTCAATTTAAGTGTGTGGTGGCAGCAGTCCACTGCTGAAATGGCATTTGATGAGTATTTCTCAGAGTCCTGCCTCCCATTTTAAGTTGATAGACCAACTCCTCCTGGCCAGTTTGGTTCCCAAACATGCCAGAAGAATGTGAACATCTACCTCAGATGAGTTTGTCTTATCCCAAGAAGACCAACGAGGTCTCTCCCCATTATTGTAACTCTCAGCCACTCTAGCGGATAGAGCTCCCTCTTGATGCCCCATCCGACTATTATCCTGGCTAAGTTTCTTGGGTCGGCTCAGTGCCCCTATCAAAAGTGACTATATTTTGTGGTTAACCAGACACCGTGTTAACTCCTGTGACTCTTTGCTCTTTCTTATTACCTTGACAGTTTTTAGACCAGGGACAGTTCGAGAAAGGCCTGGTCACAACTGGACTGCTGGTCCTCTTGAAAACCACAGCCTCAGCGGGTTCCCTACTTCACCTTCTCGCTGAAAAGTAGCTTGCCCTATTCAGGATTTGGGATATCAGAGTTTTTAGCTAGCTGCATCTGAACGGTAGGGACCTCCAGTTGGACTTGACAACCCAAACTGCCGGAGTGGATTTGGGGTGACGATGGGTGGAGCTGTTTTGTTTGTCTCATCTCAACATTCCGAGAAAAGTGCAGATTGGCCCGGCCTCAGTGGAAAGTTGCAGCCTTTAAAGAAAGATGAATAACTCAGACTAGCGCTCGTCGCCTGCACACTGTGGCCCCACACATGCGAGAGAGTCTCCCGTGTGGGCTGCAGCGTCGTAAAACACCATGATGAATCCGCGGGTAAATAAATAAATATCAATAGTTAGCGCTCGTTCGTTCTTTCGGCTCACATCTGTCTTGCTCCTGGCTCCGATGATGGATCTGTGAGATGATGTAACGGATGAGACTTAAAGGGAGCGAGGGAGCGACGGCAGGCGAGGGATGAAGCCGACGAGGAACGAGACAGAGGGGTTGATTTATTAGGCTCATAAAAATTCTGCCTTTGTTATTCCCGCTGATTTTGATCCGTCCCGGGCTTATTAAAGAGCTCGGCTGCCAGAATCGTCACGCAAACTTTCCGCACTTTCCTTTAAGTGTGACACGTTCTGTTCCGTCTGCATTAAATAGATTGACTTCATCTGTTGTGTCTCACAGGCCCCGCCTCCTCATCTCAGCGGGTCTTCAGGACGCGGTACAAGATGGTGACCAGGCCGAACGCTAGTGTGACCCACTACAACAACCAGGCTCTTACCTGGAGAGCCAAGAGGATCCAGACTGCCAGGTGTGCTTTTCTCCCCTCTTTGTGTGGGTTGTGTCAGTGTCAGTCGAAAACCTTTTAGTTCAAGTTTTGACAATGTTTCCACTCATAATACGGTCGTCATTGTATTATGTGCTGTTCTCAAACATTTTAGGGCCAACACAAAAATTGTTGGTGAAATGTCACCACTTTATCAGTTTGAATTTGATTTTAATTTAAAAGTCACTTGTTTTGCTCCTGCAATTGCTCACTTTTATATTCAGTTACCTGTCTATTTTTCCCCCCTTATCTGTGTTATCACTTCTCATCAAGTTCATGAAGGCCACAGAGTTATTCTTTAGACCAGCTACAGCTCAAACTGCGTACTTCAAACATCAGTTTATTGGACCAGTCAAAGGGCTTAAGATTTTGTCGTGGTTATGGAAGCACTGCCTGCATCTGTCTTCGAGTGTGCTTCTCTCTGAGCGTCCAGGTTCATTTGTGTAATCTGGATTTGGTGCGGCGGCGGGTTCGCGGCCACCCAGTGACTTATTACTATTCATTTAGCCGCCGCAGTAAATATTGATTCATCAAGGGATTTTCAATTTGAGCCCCCTGACGTCCAGTGAAATATCACCGTGCGTGTGGAAGTGAGGGGAGAGATAGCAAGTACGGGGGACAGGTCAGATCCCCAGAGACACTGTACCCCCCGCACAAACCCTGCATTTCTCACTCCTGTACACACTTCTTGTCTTTGCCTTTAACTCCAGGGAGTTAGACTCTTATCAGTTTAGTGTATGAGCTCATGTTCTTGTCCTAACTGGCAAGCGATGCTCCCCATCTTTAAGCTGTAAGAACTGAACCTTCTCTTCCCTCTGAGCAGTGCACCTCATCTGTTGTGAACATGGCTGTGTTTTCATTTGGAGAATGAAAACCATCTGAACTCTTGTGCCAGTCTTCACCAAGATCTGTAATCTGAGTAATTCATTGAAGTGGCTCAAGAGTCATTTGAGTCTTGAGCCAATCTTTGAGTCGGAATGAAAATTATGAAAATAACCAGCCAATTATATATTATTCACTTCAACTTCCATGTCTTGATTCACTTCACCTCTGTACTTCATCTTAGATTTTTGTGACCTTCAACGTTTTGTACTTAGACTCTGAGAAACACTGAACAGGGTAAGAGTAAAGCGTTAAACTTGGACGTTCAATACAGACCTCAATAGTTAGTATTTATTTGGTACGAAGTGAGAGAGGAGCTGAGTAAACTAGTGGAACTAGCAACTAGTTGATGGATACATACTTGGAAAAGCAGAATGGTGGAAATAGATCCACAGAGGTTGTTGTCTGGCTAAATCATGGAATTTTATCTTCAACTTTCCATCAGGGTGAGGACACCACAAACCTCTCTCACACTGAGAATCGTTCAGAAACGCTTGAGATCTTTAAGCGTCCCCAGCAGTTTTTGTGTCTACGAAAGTAGAACTTGATTCCACTTAAAAGTCCATCTGTCATGGTATTGAGTTATTGTCCAGTCGAACACTGACCAGTTAAACTTTAACCAGACTAATAGTTCACAAACATCTGAGCCTCTGTGTGCTGACACAACATGAGTGAGACTGAGAAGAATGGCAATGTGTCCCTTTACATTTGGCAATCCCATTTGATTTGATGTGGTCTCTCTATCTGTACCCTGTAAGTGGACCTCGGAAACATGTTTTTAATCTTGAAAATCAATTATCAATTTGATGAAAACAGTGAAACTTTGGAGGAACAAATCTTGTCGTAACGTCAATCAGTGAGCAAATTCAGGTGACATGACAAGCATAGTGAAAATGGCAATTTAGTATAAGGCCTTTCTAGGTCAGAGCATCAGAGTGGCTTTGGTTGCAAACTCCAGCTGAAAGTTGGACAGGAAGGCAAGAATGATACAGAGGAGGAAGTTGAGGCAAAAAGATGGTTCACAGAAAAGTTAATGAATAAAAAATAAAAAAGAATGTACCACCAAAATTACGCTCACCGTCATGGGAAATAAGATTTAAAAAATGTATTGAAATACCTGGTAAAGAATGTGGAACCTCTGTTTGCCAACTTGAAAATTAAATGGGAAGTTGATGATGACAAAATAAAAGTAAAAATAATCTTTCATAAAAAATAGATGAACGATGTGGCAAAAGATTCATAAACCGTTCAGTAATCTAAGACTGTGTAAAACTGCCGACTCTGTGGATTACATTCAAAATAAAAAATAAATCTTTGCAGGTCAGTGAAAAGTGTGATGCAACACGCAAATCCAAATTCAATGCACTGTAGGAGTGGTCGGCACAGCAGTGTGAGGGCCGCAGGAAGCGTGTTGAGCACGCTGAGCTCTTACCGGATCCCAGAGTGACGGTGATTTAGTGGCGGGGCGGCGTCCTGACGCGGCGGCGGATTCGTGGGCCGTATATCAGATGCCGCCACTAGGAAATAGATATAATCCCAACATTAACTCCATTAATAGTAGCAGCAGTTGAATTAAGAAAGCCGTAAAGAATGAACACTGGCGGATAAATTACAGCCCTCCTGTCCCCTCGCTATTTTTCCTCCCCCGTCACTTCTTTAATGTTCTTTATCCCTTTTATTTGCACCGTGTCGTCTGTCTTTCTGATCAGCTCCAATTATTCCCACCATCAGGTCCTGATTATTTCGTTGAGTCTTTCTCCCACTTCATCTCGGGTACGTTAAACTCCTGCCCCCCTCCCCAGACCTTCAAACAACTTTTTTTTTTTTAGGTCTATACGTCTCCACATACATTCAGGCGCTCGTTGAAGGCGCTCATCTCCTTTAGTGCTCGCGTATCGATCAGGGCAGGATGTAAGCGAGCGAGCAATAAAGTGGAGGCAGCTTCTTCATTTCTCCTCCTCCTGTCTCCCCAATGTATCCCCTTTTAAATCCAGACATTCATTCATTTACTCTTTACTTACCACATCCAGTCTTCCATCTATCACCACTGAGTGTTCCTCTTTAAAATATAGGCAATATATGCTTTATTTAAAAAATATGAATTTGATGTCAGGTCACAAAAATGACACAGCTCATGGAGAAACTTTTCGAGGCACCGTTCGAGAGGCCAGACTTATGGTGTTTGGAAAAGTGAAAATGGAAGACAGAAATGGAAGTGCCAGGCAGACGAAGGGGAGTACGACGACTATTGGCGTGTATGGATGTGATAAAGGAGCATATGAAGAGGAGAGGTGTGATGACGCAGGATGCACCAGATGGGCTGAAGTGGAGGAACCTCACTTGCTGTGGCCACCGCTGATGGCAAGTGCTGAAAGCAGAAGAATTCAGAGACAAAGCCACGAACAAATATTCTCCTCATGAAAATTTTTGTTTTGTTTTATAATTCTTTTTTTCGTTTTCATTTTGTTTCACATTTTTTAAATCTAAAAAATGAACTATGTATATTTTGATTTAGCAGTATTTACTGTAATAAGACATTTAGATTTTGGAAAGAACGTGCACATTAGCTTGAGATCCTCTCTGTATTATCAGGTAAAGACACTACCATATTTCTATAAGGCATTAGCATGTGATTTATTTCCTCTTTCCTCCTTCCTTCCTTCTTAATGAAAGTCATACAGGATCAATGTGGTCACTCAGGGCACATTTTTGACTTCTTTATTAAATTGTCCTTGGAGATTTCAGTTCATATTCCACTATCTATTAAGTGAAGAAATGGTATTTTGATTTGTATAAGAGATAAAGTTTCACCCCGAATAGAGATCAACTTAGAGCTATGCAGTTTTGTTTTTATCAAACTCTCGATTCCATTCTTAAATTGTAAAATCTTAAAGTTACATCATACTAGTTATTCATCAGATGTCATTGCTTTGTGCTATCCGTAGTTCATTTTTAAATTTTTCCTGCAGTCGTACTTTTGGAATTAGCTGGACGACTCTTTTGCTGCGCTCTGTTTTCAAGGGTAACTGTTTCCCCAATATGAGCTTACTCGTGCTGCTGCTGCAGACAAACAGACAAGGGCAGCATTATTCTGAGCAGTCGCGCGACCTAAAGATTCTTCGCTGTCACTAAAACAAAAGTCGGATCATTCATCAACGGGCTGCGGTAGTGCTGAATCTCCTTTATCCGCTGTTGGCGTGGTCAGATTAGTGCGCACACACACTCACAAACACACGTGCGATCGCATGCAGACTAGCCGCTGGGGAGTTTGGCTCCGGGTTGTCCTTGTCTTCTCCTTCACTTCCTCTCATGCCAAGTTCATATTTTTCCTGCTCTGACCTCCAGCGAGCCCCTAATGCTGAGTTCAACAAACAATAGATCGCCTCAACTTTTTGGGTCTTTTTTTTCCTTGTTATGTGGTAGAAAGTTTCAAGAAATCTACAGCGGAAGACCTACTTGTCTGTCATGACCCACTCGAGCCCTGCTGTCGTCCCATTAAACAGCATAAAGGTGCTTTGTTAAAAATGCCATGGTAGCCTAAACTTCAGTTTGGTTGGTGCAAATGATGAACCAAAATGCAGACAAATGTGGAGCTGAAAAAAATCGTATAAGGGAGTCATCTTTCATTGATAGACACGTGAAGGTTGACCTGGTCAACCAAAACAGTAGACCTTTTGGAGGTCTCCGTTACATTAGCCAGTGGAATCTCTGAGAAGAAACAACCATTGAGAAGAATTCAAACTGCAATCAAGTTCAATACGATTGGCCCACCGGAGGTCCTGGAGGACTCTCTCAAGGGATGGAAGTCTTAACTTGTACGCCGCGGTGGACCTAGAACAAGAGGTGGAAAAGATAAGTGAAAGTTGAGTGTGATCATTTGCAAGACACACTAGATTTTCTTGCTTTTTAACCTTGAACCAATCCTCCTCCGAACCTGACTCCTGATGTTTCCAGCCTCTCATGACAGCTCCATTAGATTTTCAGTTTCTCCTCTCAGGCACACGTCCTCATCTGAAGCTGCTGGTGACATTCATTCTCATTATGACTTCCTCTCATCCATCAGAATTGCGGCTGTCGCGCAGAATCAAAATAACCTGAAATTAGTTTTCAGCACCACAGCGCTTTTATTTTTCTGATGACCGAGCAGACCAAGGCGCTTCTTGCTCAAAAGTTTCAACTGAACATCGTGTTTAATCTGAAGCCATCAGTGGTCAAGCATGTCTGCGTGAAGTATGTTTAGTTCTACTGTGGATCAGAACAGTTGAGAGGGAAAGTTGGCCGGTGAAGGTGCTCCTCGGGTCATGGAAGGTAATTAGCAGAGACCGTATTTCCGCTCCGGACAACATTAAAAACAACTTAACCATCCTGTCGAAGAGAATTTGTGCCTCCAGACGCGACTGGATGATCTCTGATAACAGATTTCAGGTCAAGGGCACAGAGACACGGAATACCATGTTTCTCCTCACTGCTTCTTTGCTGATGCAGTACTTTTTTTTAAAAAAAGAGTTTCATATAGAAAATGGAAATCTCAGTTTTCAAGAGCGAAATATGAAACAGAAATGTCCTGAACCACTTGTTGGTGGAGTCTTGAACCTTCAGCTTTCTCCTGACATTTTCTTCCGTTGTGGCGCAGGCTCCCTAAAGTGTTCTGAGGTGTCTGCAAACCTATTGTGTATGTTGCCAAATTTTATGTGCTGGTCCATGTATTTGCCCATAAGTCTTTGGGTTATGAAGGGGAGAGTGCAAATGAATTAAGCATAGTCTTGCCCCAAGATGCTCATGTCCATTCAGATTATGTCTTCTTCTCTCTCCCATTGTTATTCCCATACAACTCTCCCTTTTCTTGCATTTAATATATCACTGATCTCAGATACTTCGTATCACCACCCAACATTGAATTTCTTTTCCCGTTTTCAATCTGTTTACGAAATCTGTTGGACTGACAGACGGCAGGGACGTTCAAATGGTCTCCAGAGGTGGAAGTAATGAAAAAGTACATACGTAAAACCCAGTTGTTTTTTTGTTTTTTCTTTTCTTTTCTTTTCTTTTCTTTTCTTTTTTTTTAAAGAACTGCAGTGTTGCGCCTTGTGGAAAGATTTGTTAAGTAGCACTCATGGCCCAAAACATCCTTTTTTGTTTGTTCAACTTTATGTTGCGCTTTTGTTTCTCCACACGTTACTAACTAGGGCTGTCCTGATACTGATCCTCGCTCATGACGGCACCTGGTACGTGATGAATCTACTCCCTGATGCACTGCACGCTCCTTGTCTGCTTCAAATCGGCAACAGTTCAGTTTTTTACAGAGTGCCACGCCACTGAGGATTGGTCAAACAGGACATCAGCCAGGAAAAAATGACACAAATCCGGAGAAATGTCAACAGTAAACCATCCGTTATTTGCATTTGTAACATTATGACATGGTGCTAGAATCCATGATCATCGTTTTGATTGTACTTTTAAGATTTCTGATGTGCCCTCTGTGATCAGCTGATTTAAGACAGGCTCAGATGCTGTAGGGTTTTTTTAGCCTAAAGAAAAGGCTCAATGATGACACTACTTACAGAAACTCTGATTTTATTTGATGATCTGCACTCACCCGGGTTTACATTATGGTGCTGCTACTTCCATTCCATCATGGTGCTTCAACTATCGCATGTGACCCTGAAACAGCGCCAGGATCTTAGCTATTTCATGTCAGCTTATACATGGATTGCTCTGGCTTCATTTGAAATGTGTTTGTTCAGGGAACGTGCTGAAAAAAACTTTCTGTTGAAAATGGTTGTTGTGGTATTATTAATTACTCCGTAGTCTGCATCACCAAGTACTGACATGTCTGTACACGTACTCGGTTGGCAATAAAGTGGCCTCAGGACCTGCCTACTCCTAACCAAGAAACTTCTCCTTTGCACCTTTACCTGAAGTGAAACTAAATAAATGCCTGCTTAAATGAGACTAGACTTCACCAAACCATGGACGATCGGAATAAAAAGATGAAAACTGTACGTCTCTCATAATAAAGTCAGCAATCCAAGTACAGCTCAGTGAAGTATTGCCAGACAGTGTGTGCACCCAGTCGTGCACCTCTTTTGCAATATCTGGGGTTTTGACAAGTCCCGCATGTTGCTTCTCTTCCCAACATTTGTCCGTCAAACCACAGCGGGATGGGGGAGGTGAGGCGGGATCTGCACACTGCTCTGAATCGCTGGTGAACAAGTGTCTAATCAGGGTTAAAGCTGAGAGGTGTGATCTCGTGGTGAAACGTCCTGGCGGAGTGCGCCTCACTCCTCCAGCCGTCGCCCCATGTCGGGGTTAACTGCCATCTGTGTTAACTGGTCGTGTCATATCCCCATTAACCTCCATTGTGGCTCAGCAGGCCACCTGCTTCTGCTTCAAACCTCCCTGGGTGGCAGTCAGCGCCGCACATTAGCCTCCATTACGGCTCCCCTGGCTGCAGTTGCCCCGTGTAGGGCAGCCACTGATCTTGTACCAACCGAGCCGAGTGTCTGCGCCGCTGAGTTATGGCGAGCGGGCGAGCGGTCGAGCCGTCCCAGTCCCAATTCTGCTCCTTTTTCCTCCGTGGTGCACATCAGGGGTGGGTGTCAGTTGTTTTGCGCTGGACGTGCGTCCAGGTGCCCCTCTCTCTCTCTCTCTCTGTGTAATGGGAGGCATGAACTCTAGCTCCAAACCCATTTCCAGCCCATCTGAAATACGGCAGCAAATTACCTCCAGCGGCGCCCTGCACACCAGCGCCAGTCCGCCCAAATAGAAGTGACAGGACAGTGCAATTTATCGCCATAACCCATGCACCCCCCACGTGTCCCCAGCATCTTTGTACACACACACTCAGGCAGCAGTGGCGCCTCAACTGTGTGTCGAGGCCCGCGATGCTGTTGTGCACTAGTTTGTGTGTGTGTGTGTGTGTGGGCTCTTCGCTGCAGTGTAAGGGCCAACCTCGCTGGTCTGGCCCCCTGCCCTGCCTATTATCTCATTGATTTCCTTCTCTCTTCTTTTCAATTCTCTCCATTTCCACACTGCCGTCCTTTCCATTAGAGGAGCAATTTAACAGAGTGCTGTGACACGAGGGGAGGGGGGCCGAGGAGGTGTTGGACTCCAGAATGGGAAACATAAAGTGAGGAGGGGAGATAAAGTACACGAGCCGATGGGAAGACGAGGGGAAGTGATCATCCCGGCTGTTGCGCGTGGGTGATTCCACTGCAAACGCCTTGTGGAGCGCTGTCGTCGAATTAAAGTCGAGTAACAATGAGATTTAAATCCCATGATAACTGTCTCCTGTGTGTGTGTGTGTGTGGGCAGGAGTTTCCTCCAGAGAAGAAAGAGAACATCCCCTCCCTCACAAAATCTACGCTGGAAAGGAAGCAGCGTGTGCTGGATTAGGGGATCCCTCTACCGAGTGTCGGCCAACAAGCTGTCCCGCACCATCTCCCCCAACATGTCGATAAACAGAACAGGTAACGACAGCATTCACTGCAATTCACATCAGAGGTCGCTGCTCAGTTCAACACCATTTTGAAATGCTGATACCGTTAATTGAATTTGTGTGAGGTATCTTGGGTCTGCACCTTGAAATTGGTGAGACCTGGAGTCCAAACCGACTCAGTTCTGGAGTCTCAAAATCAACATTAGTAGGTTTCATTTAAGATACGTAAACGTACTTTTCAAAGCTTCTCACACTCTTTGGAAATCTCCCCAATGAATGATAAGACAATTGCGAATTCCTGATTTGTTTTCATGACATTGACAATATTTGTCATCTGTTATTGATAGATTCAAAGGATCACACGGTCCCTGTCTCTTCACACGTCCTCCTAAGCTGCGTCCTCCTGACTAAGACAACTGATAGCTGTGCAGATGACAATAGAGTCAAAGGTCTTGATGGTTATAACAGGCAATATTTAGACTAGCATGACATCGTTTTATCCAAGACAACAGTATGTCTTCGCACCTTGTCAGGAATGAACTCACTCACTCAATTTTTCATGAAGGGCCATAATGTGCGCAGGTCTGTGAAAGCTCCAGGTGATCCAGGAGTGTTTATTCATGTTTGTGGCTGTTACTTTGTCCACACACTCCGTAATGGACTTCAAAGAACCGGCCCACTTTTGCCATCCACAATAATAAAGTTGTCATCCGTCAGGACGGCGAAGAGGGTGGGGGGTCTGGCATTCGGAGCGCTGCAGATTAAAGCCAGAATCTGCCTCCACCTCCAGCACACTTCTCCTTCTCTCCTGGAACCAAAGCTGCTGGGGAAATTGAAGTGCACCGCTATGTAGGGCTCGTGACCCGCATCTCAACATACTCGCTCCTCCTGAGCAGAGTCCTCAGGTGCGGTCCGGTTCGCACTCTCTGGGTCCACAGCCACCTGCTCTTACTAAATCACGGCAGCAGTTGGACTTGGATTAGAGTCCACAAAGGTTTAATGGCCAGCGCGTTGTCACCTCAGCTCACCTCGCAGTGGTGTTTACAAAGTTTTCTACAGAGCTGGATGTTTGACACAGACAAGAAACATAGCTGTGAAGATCACAGGTTCACACCGTTGAGTCGTTATTGTGGGCAAAGACACACAAACGCTGAATTCACACAAACACATTTCTTAATCTCTGTAACACGTTATGATCATTAACCAACTGGAGGAAATCCAGACATCCTCCAGCTCCGACTGGGGGATCCCGAGACGTTCCCAGGCCAGTGTAGAGATATAATCTCTCCACCTGGTCATGGGTCGACTCCTCGGTCTCCTCCCAGCCGGACGTGTCTGGAACACCTCCAACGGGAGGCGTCCAGAGGGCATCCTGATGAGATGCCCCAACCACCTCAGCTGACTCCTCTCAATGTGGAGAAGCAGCAGCTCTACTCAGAGCCTCTCCCGAGTGACAGAACTTCTCACCCTATCTCTAAGGGAGACGCCTGCCACCCTTTGGAGAAAACCCATTTCAGCCGCTTGTATTCGGGACCTTGCTTTCTCAGTCATGACCCAAAGCTCATGACCGTAGGTGAGGGTCGGGATGAAGATTGATTGGAATATAGAGAGCTTTGCCTTCTGGCTCAGCTCTCTCTTATGGACAACAGTGCGGCAAAGGGATTGCAATACCCCCCCTTCTGCCCCAATTCGCCGACCAATCTCCAAATCCCGAATCCCCTCACATGAGTAAAGAGTTGGTTCGTAGTTCCACGGCCCGGAAGGAACCTGTATTGTTCCTCTTGAATCCGACCGTACCCTCCTTTCCAGCACCTTAGAGTAGACCTTATCAGGGAGGTTGAGGAGTGTGAGGCCTCTGTAATTTGCACACACCCTCTGGTCCCCCTTTTTAAACAGAGGGATCACCACCCCCGTCTGCCACTCGTCCGGCATCGACCCAGATCTCCACGCAATGTTGAAGAGGCGTGTTAACCAAGATAACCTATCAACACCCTACTACTCCCTTGACTACTGCAGTGACTTCAGCCTGAGAAATTAAGTTAAATTAATTAATTAAACATATTTTTGTTTACGTTTTAATCATGACTTTTTGATGACCTGGGTTATTTTTATTTTTCAATTTCTTTTCCCTAATTTTGTGCCAGAACTGTAGTACTTGGATCATTGAGTGGAACTTCTACTCTGCTTTGGAACTTGTTTTTCTAGTTTCCTTCTTTGCCTAAATGTATCTTTCTGCATTGATTGTTTTACTTTTTTTCTTTTTCTGGCGCATGTTTTGCTCCCGGACGCTCCCCCAGAAGAGCGTTCCTCCTGGCAGGTGTGCTTGCTTGTACCTCTGCCGCTCATCCAGAATGCACCACTGGCCCAAGTTCCCCAACATGACACCACTCCTCCTTATTCTCTTCAGTGGTTCCTAATGGTTGCCAAAATCTGTTTCAAGACTCTTGTGCTAGCCTGCTGGGCCATGAATGGATCAGGACTGGTTTAAACCTCCATGTTGGCAGGTCACCTGGGTCCTACAGCAAAGGCCCTGGCCTTATGATTGTAGAAGTGAAAGAAACTAAGTCTCCTCTCCACCCTGATGACAGATAATGTTTTTGACTTTTTATTCAGATATTTCAAAAGGAATCTATTTCATCATGCTGTTTTTGAAATGGCGCATCAATTTAGATTCAACACCACACTTCTTGATTTTCAATTGGTCTTTTGTCTCCCAAACTTCAGGTCGTGGTTCCAGCTCTCCACACACCTCTTCAGCAGGTCCAAATCGGACCTCCAGCACTCGCCACTTGGCCAGGTAGACCTCCACTCTCTGGAAGATTTCTGCCGACATATCTAAGTTTCAAACTTTTTAATTAACAGCCGTTATAAAGCGGCGGTTCTGCTGGCGCTGCTCATCATACAACAGCACCATCATGAAATCAATCGGGCAGCATTTGATCCGCCTCCTCTCTCTCCAGCTATAATATTAATTACCTTTCATCGCTGTCAGAGTCACGGCCAGTAAAGCCAGGAGCAATCTTTTAAAATTACCATACGATGGACACAGACTGGACAGCACGTGTGGACGGGCCTCCAGCTGTCCCCACGTGCACATGTTCCTGGTCCTCTTTGTCGACCCTGTATTTGTGTGCTTGGCGTTTTAGCCGAGCCGTCCAACGGAGCCTGGCCATCATCCGACATGCCCGTCAGAAGAAGCAGCCCAGGCAGTACTGCATGTACTACAACCGCTTCGGCAAGTGTAACCGTGGCGACAGCTGCCCCTACATCCATGACCCCGACAAAGTGGCTGTCTGCACCAGGTAACCCACACGTCGTCCAGGTCATGTTTGTTATGTAGTTTTATGGATCTTGTGTCCAGTGAACACTAGAGGGCTCTCGGCTGCTGAGCTTGATCCAAATATCAATCCAGTGACAGTGGAGGCCTCAGAGGAGGGGCTCATATTTGAACTAGAGACATGAATTGAGAACCAATCAGGATCAATGAATGCTCTCCTCCAGTGTGTCACACCTGTGTTGGAAGTCTCACTCAGCGTCCTCCTTTCCAGATTCCTGCGTGGAACCTGCAAGCAGGCGGACGGGACATGTCCGTTCTCCCACAAGGTGGCGAAAGAGAAGGTAGGTCACGTGATGCGGCGGGTTCTAGTGTTGGATCGCAGGTGAGCCGTGCATTCGACCCGGATCGACTTTCTCACTTGGAAAAGCTCCTTATTTCCATGACACGGGAGATGAACGGGATCATGTTGGTGGACTTCTGCTGGCACAGGCCTCCCTGTGATTCAAGGCTCGCTGGTGATCTGGTGTCAAGCCCTGATGCTTGAGACGCTTGAGTCAGATCACCGCGTTTGGACCGGCAGAATCATCATCAGCATGTTCGCTGCAGACATGTGGCAGTTGGTGCCATAGATTTAGAGCATACAGATTAGATTATCGATATCAACTTCCTCTACTGACTGTTATCAGTATGTCTGTATCATAGTGGAGACTTATCAAAAAGAAGTGTTTAACTGTTTGCACTCTACAACTGGAACCCTTTTGTAAAGTTGATATTTTTCTGTGATTAATTACATTCAGGATTTTCAAATCAAGAGTATTGAATAAATCCTTCTCCTCCTCGAACACCTTCATCTTCCCTCGACACATCTCACCTCTTCACGTTCTCCCTTACATCTACAAACCTCAATGGCTGTCTCTCCTCTCCTTTTGCCGAGTGCCTCCGTGACTAATGTGCATTGTCCAATATGTCCCTTTTCTCTCCGAGCCACGTTTCCGAGCCACCTGCGTCTGGCCTCCCTGACTTTGTCTCCAAGCGTTTCTCCATGAGCTGTCCCTCTGATATACTGGTTTCTAATCTTGTCCTACTCGACATTCCCAAGGAAAACCTGAGCATCTTCTAACTGCCACTTCTAACTCTGCATCTTGTCTCTGTGCCAAAGCTGCTGTCTCTAACCCATACATCGTGCCTGGTCTCACTGCTGTTCAAGAGACCTTCCCTGTCACTCGAGCTGCCTCTCTTCTGTCACAGATCGCCCCTGACAGTCTGCACCCTGCCTGCACTCTCCTCTTCACCTGTTTTAATGTCTGTCTCTCACTCACTCTGGAAGCTGTCCGGCTCTGGGAAAGTGACGAGAGTTTAAAAAGGGAAAGCTTCTATTTTGCTTTAGACAAACAGCCCTGCAGCAGGTGTACACACACACGCACACACACACACACACACACACACTTGCACAACTACAATGCCCCCCACCCGTGTCGGCAGTCACCCTGCCGCTGGAAGTGCTGAGAGTCCAGCTGTCTGTCTGTAACGCCACTGACCCACCTGCTCCCCTCTGGCCTCCGCCCCGCCTGCTCTGATTTCAAGCAGAACCCTTAAACTGTACAGCGCGGGGGTCTCGGGGCGCAGGGGCCGACATGTGAGATGTCACCCAGCGGGCCACCAAACCTGATCCGCGTTCTAGTGTGAATAGCTCTGCACCCTATCCTGATGCCCACTACCACAAATACCCCGAAACCAAACTCTGCCAGCACACACATACTGGCCTGCGTGCACTCACACACACACATGGGTCTAACACGTCCAGAGCACATAAACACGTCCTGCGAGCTGGTCAAGCTGCGGCCTGGATAAATATTTCTGTAGCAGTTAATTAGGTAAAGCTGATCCCAATGAGACAGAGTCCCGGTCTCACTGGGCCCCCTCCCCCTGTAGAAGTCCCCCCTGAAGTATATTTAGCCTGAGCCAGACCCCCGCCCCCATAACTCCCAGTGCACCAAGCAGCAGACCCCTGCGCACTCCTCCACTGTCAACTGCAATTAAGGTCATTTAGCCGCCGGCGGTGACGGATCACTTTCGGGGCCCTCACACGCGTTTTAGACAAACTCAAATGAGACCACACGCTTTCAACAAAGTGTGACATCAGAAACGTGTTTGGTCGTTTAGATGTAACTCAAGCTCCTAATTGAGAGTCCAGAGATCGTGAACTGTCGGCGTTTACTGCTGATGGAAAAGACGTTCTAGAGAGAGAGAAAAAAAAGTGGTGTTTATTGATGAATATTAACAGGTTAAACTTCTGTATTTCTCGGTGAAGTTGTTGTGAGATGAAAACACTTCTTAACCACTGTTATTTTTTTATTGGTTTGTTATAATGATGATAGGGTGATGTTTACCGTGTGCTACTTCTGGGTTAATATAGTATAATTATTACATTGTAATGGTTAATAACTGGCTAATATGTTGCTGATGTCAATCAGTAACATATGACATTTGCAAATTAGTGGTTAATTTTTGGTAATGTATGTTCTCTAATCTAAAGTGTGACCAGACACATGAAGATGGTTTACAGAGACATAGCTAACCCAAACCCTGCCCGCAGGTCAAGTGGCAGGAGTTTGATAAATGCTAAGTAATCAGAATTGTCTGCTGAAAACTCTGAGATGAGGAGAGTCAGAATTTACTGAAAATTGGTCAAACTCATCAAACGTCATAGCCAGTTAAGTCAGTTTCCTGGAGGAAAGGTCACTTTCATGGCACCAAATATAAGTTGATGTATGTATTTTTGCAGCAAAATAATGCAAAATCATCAAGGCAGATCGCTGGTGTATGTTCGCTAAAAACACTTTTTCTTTTTCATCCGTTGCACTGGTTTGTTGACCTCATTGGAGGTGCGAGTGTCTCGGGCTCAGTGTTCTGACGCCGCTGAGCTGGTTTGGCTGGAAATCGAGACTGGCTCCAAAAGATCTGTGACGTGGAAACGAGCCGGATCCAGATTTGCTCTGTAATATATTGAAAATCAATGTCATCAGTTTCCCGACGTTTCTCCAATAACGCTTGATTTGATCAGCTCCCAGGAGACTCGTAAAAAACGGAGCCGCGTCTACTCCAACGGATGAATCATTAGTTTTACATAAGGAGCTGATCTGAGTCACACACTCATCACCAAGAGTTGTGTGAGCGGCTTCTTTTGAGCCGGAGCCCTCCATTAAAAAATGTCAAATGCCTTTTCAACACAACCGACACCAAAGAAACACCAAACAATGATTTCTTCCTCTGTGTTCTTGCGTACTTTCCATTGTTATTTCCTTAAGTCTACATCCTTTATTTTCTCCCTCATCATTTGTTCTGTCTTTGTTCTTCAGTTCTCTGATTTTCCTTCATCCACCCATTCATTTGTACCCTATTTTTTCATCCATCTCTGCACTTGTTCCTTCATTCAAAGTGATTAGTTCTTTCATTCCCTTTCATCCCCTTTTCTTTTCTATTGTCATTATCACCTTGTTTGCCCTTTTGTCAGTTTGTTTCTTTTTAGTTCATTCACTGTCCTTTCCTCGATACTTCCTTCCTTCGTTCTTGCCTTTCATGCTTTCTCCTTTCTTCTTTCCTTTCTTTCTTCCTTCATGCCTTCCGTCTGTGCTTCCTTCATCCCTACATTCCTTCCTTCTTTCCTTCTTTTCATTCATCATTCCTTCCTGCCTTCCATTCCATGCTTCCTTCCTTCCTTCCTTCCCCCCTGTCTTTCTTCTTACCTCCCTGCCTGCCTTTATTCCATCCTTCCTTCTTTTCTTCCATGCTGCCTGCCTATCTTCCTTTCTTCCTTTCTGTCTTCCTTCTTGCCTGCCTGCCCTCCTTCCTTCCTTTCTTCCTGCCTCCCTTCCTTCCTTTCTACCTTCCTTCCTCTCCTTTCTCTTTCGTTTTGTTTCTTTTGTGTCGTGAAAGCAAGACGTTTCATATCGCATTGATGTGCTTGGGTCATGTTTTTGTCACAAGAGCTGATGACTTGTCAGTCATGTGACCAGTATGTTGGTCTGCGTGTTTCCGCAGATGCCAGTGTGCTCATACTTCCTGAAGGGAATCTGCAACAACAACGAGTGTCCTTACAGCCATGTCTACGTCTCGCACAAGGCCAAAGTGTGCGAAGACTTTGTCCTCGGCTACTGCCCCGCTGGAGAGAAGGTAACTGCCCTCACAAACGCTCAGACTGACTACTCCATTGAAAGTGACTAGGTGATGAGCAATGTTCAGTCAGCAGCACTATGTTCCGAGAAGTTTTGTAGAATATACAGATATGTATGTATGCATATATATACATATATATGTATATATGTATGTATGTATATATACACTCTGTATAATTGTCAAGGCAAAACATGGAAATGACTGTTTTGAATAACAATTGGCTTCCAAGATGAGACAACAAAAAAAACAATTATAGATATATTACAAATAGCTTGTAGCTTATTGCAAAGAAGAAAATGTTTTTTGGTTTTTTTCTGGGGGGGTTAAAAAAAAGATAAACATAGAAAATTTCTCTGAAAAATGCCATTCATAAATAAGACTAGACCAGAACTACATCTTGAGAAAAAAACATGACGCTCTTCAAGCGTCTTGCGTGTCTTCATGTGAGTCATTAGCATGTTATTACAAGGTACTTTAGTCCTAATGTATTTGGTTAATGGTAAAGTAAACAAGTAGTTTGTTAACCAACTACATCCAAGATACACACACACACACACACACACACACACACACACACACACACAGAGGCAGGAACAGCTGCGCAGCTTGACTGTAGAGTTTGAGTGACACATTGAGGGCCTGATGGGTAACAGAGACACCCACACATGACTCCCTTCACCCCTCCCCACACACACATCCTCTAAGTTTGTCCTCACATCCACTTCAAACGGGCCCCACCACCACCACCTCTCTGCCTCCCTTTGTCTCCCGCTTCCTCTCCCCTGTTTTTATTTTTCACACTTTTGAGCGCGGCGCGTGAAAGCGACTGTCAGAGCTCATTTAAACGGCGTGTCGTGGAACGAGGATATAGAAAACAAAAGGGATATTAATATTTATTCTATTAGACGAAGTGCTTAGGTCTGTGATTTTCCCCCGCGTGTGTGTTTGCGGCGCGGCGAGGCTCCATGATGGATAGCAGGCAGTAATTATAGATGGGAAAGTGCTGAGGACGGCACTCTGAGGCAGCAGGCAGACGCTCCAGCAGCTCGGGGGTTAAGTCTGCTCCTCCCCTTCCTGCGCAGCGGCGGCGGCTCGCCACCATCCGTCCTCGTCCTGGCTTGTCTCGTGGCACCTCTCCGTCCATCGTCCATCAATCAGCATTAAATCGCCGTCTTCTCGGTGGGGGCGGATGTTCTGATCCAAGATGCTTGTTGTGAAGACTTGGGTAGAAACTTGCTCTGAAGTGGAGCGCTGTGAGGAAATGAGCTCGGGGAGGAACAGACACTGCTGTGGAATCATCTTCTTGTCACATCTTCTTGTGGCAGGGAACACACATTTGGAGCTGGAAACATTTTTGGAGCATGTCACTTTTTCGTTTGCTGACAGTGTTCTCTTTCCTCTCTGGGTCACTCATGGCTTACTGCCCGTCTCTCAGAGTCTCTACCGAGGGAAGTCATTTATCAAGTGTGCATTTGTGATTCGACTTCCTCTGGTCGCTGCCTAAGACCTCCCCTCACTCTTGAACAAGTCTCTCTGATGTTGCACGCTCTACCACCCTTTTCTCAAAGGTCAATTGGATCAAACACATGCAAAAAGGAAGTCTATAAGCACCTGGAAGTTTATGAGAAGACTGGAAACGTCAGTGTCACGACAGTTTCCTAAAAACTATTTCTGTGATCACAAATCTCGGACTCGTTCTCGCGCGTCTCCCCTTCCATCCCCCCATCATAACTCATACAAACTCATGTGTCAGCTTATTACCCAAAATGCTAATTCACGCAGATGCCCCCTCCCCTCTATATTTTACTGCCCCCCCACCCCAACTTCCCGCTCATTGGCGTGTTGGGGGGCGGATGTGCTGACTGGTCCTGGTTCTGGCCCAGCAGAACTCTAATAGGCCCGCGGACGTCCCAGCATTCCTTAAATCAAGTGGAAAATTGTCCACTTGTGTGGGATGAAGATGTTCCGTCCACTTAAGCATCTCCTCCTCCTCTTCCTCCTCCCGCTATCGTTCAGAATTCATGGAGATGAGGAGCTTCACGCTCCGTGCGCTGACACGCCGGAGATTTAAGAGCCGTTTTGATTTCAAGTTAAATGTTGGATTTGGACGAGAGCTGCGTAACCAGAGCTAAGTAGATTTGTTTAGTTCCATTCTCAGACATCGCACGTCGCCCAGTCAAATCTCCAGCAAGATGTCTAATGAGTTAATGAGGATTATTATACTTGTGAAGGCACAGAGTCAAAGAGATAATCCGCCTGAAGGTCTGTCATGATGTTATTACTTCCTGAACATATGAAAATAAAATTGGCTTTTGTTCCATCGTTCTCAATTTTGAATGCTGATAAAATAATATTGCTAAATAAGAATACAAATTTGTTGACTATACAAATGAAATAGATGGGAAAAAAAGAGAAAAGTAGGAAAAAAAATTCTGGCAGCAAACTGTATGTCTGACTCAGGGACAGACTCACATCCTGAGTGAGTCCTCTCGTGGTACAAATCAGACGGGAACCTATTGGTTCCAATGATTTCAGGTGTCTAAGAGTAAGAGTGTGTTTCGGCTGACCCCCCCGATCGGTCCTCCAATGTGTGTTTGGATTTGAATCTGGATTGGAACAAAATCCTGCACCCACCACGGCCCTTTGAGGACCGGTTTGGGACCCCTGTCTCTGACCGTTGACCCGAGTCCATTTCAACCCCAACACTTCACACTCGCTTCATTTTTCTGCGCTCACTCCAGCCAGCTGGGGGCACTACGCACAACTCTTTGAGAGCCTCTTATTCTGCGACTAAGAATACGCCGACTTGGCAGTCAGAAGCTCCGATTTTTGAGCCGGGACAAGGTCGGTGTGAATGCCCTCTAATGCGCAACACATATTGTTTATACGCTCTTGTTTTTAAGTGCAGGAACAGGAAGTGATGTGTGAGCTGGGATTATGCTGTCGAACACTGAGTTTTGCTAACAACCACGCCACTGCTCTTATTCTGGAAGTGTGACATCATCACCAGGACGTGTCCGGACGGCGCTGTGTCACGTCTCCAAATAGACGATCTCCGGCGGTGGCAGCCCTGATTTGTCCAGGACGATGTTGTGTTAAAACCACAGACCTATAAGATGATCCGCTCAAACATTTGACAGCGAACTGATCCCGCGCCTCGCTGGCAACCCAGGGTGCAGGGACACGGGTGTGAGGGTGGTGCCAGGGGGCACCAATGGCAGCGAGTCAAGGCTGCTGGAGCTGCAGCGAGCGCCAACCCAGACGCCACAGCACTGGAAACGGATCTCCAGATCTCTTTCTCACACACACACACGAGCATCCCCCGACTCACACACACACTATTTCTGTCCCGCTCCGCTTCCCACCCCTCCTCACCCCCATCTCACGCAAACACACTCCTCGCAGCCCGCACCCCTGAGCGATTATAATTAGCTCCCCTGACAGGTGGGAGGGATCAGATCACGCAGAGAATGAAGCTACCAATTTACACCCGTATTACACCGTCATACACACCGGGCTGCCAACATGCACACGAAGGCCGGCTCTGGCTTCTCCTGCATCGCCGGCCCGCCACCCACCCACCCCACACTTACACTAACTGTGACCCACTTGCACGTTAAAGGGCAGCATCTATTAAAAGTGAAAACCAACGAGAGCAAAATGAATCGCTGCCTCCCAAATAAAACTCAGCAGTATTTCATAGCCCGTGATGTCATCAGGCCTCGCTGTTGCAGCCCAAATAAAACCCTCGTATTTGTTTACGTCCTGGCACCCATGAGCCTGGGATGTTTTTAGATCTAAAGCCTCTACACAATAGACCTGTCGCAGAGTCGAGACAGTAAATCATTGCACTGACCCGAGTTAACAAGTCGTTTGTTGTTGTCGTTTTTTTCTTTTTGTGTTTCAATGATCCACCATAACAAGCGCAAGCAAACCTGTGACAAAACTCCTCAGCTCACTCGGATGTGTGGGACTCATGAGTCTGACCTGTTGGACTCGCGAATGAGCATCCTGGCCCCCGTTAGAAGACATGGAGGAGGATGAAGTGTACAACTGAAGTGTCCCTGGATAGGAAGAGAAAACTACACAACACAATACGACATTGAAGGAAAGAGCAGCCAAAACAAAGAATAAATGAGACGAAAAACAGGACAAATGAAGGCGGATGGACAGACGAATGACTGGATGAAGAGAAGAAACTCGAATGGATGAAAGAAAAGAAGAGACAGAAACCCATGAATCAAGAAGCAGGAAGAAAAGTTAAAATCTTGTCCTATGATTCTGAGTGATGTGCAAAATGTATAGAAGAATTTCGTGAAACATTGTGAAAAGGAAAGGTGTGAATGGAAAAACCAGGCGAGCTGCTGTGTTCGGTTTGACTCTGTTCTGGTTCCGGAGCGACGACACTCACCCGCTTCACTTCTGCCTGCAGTGTAAGAAGAAACACACTCTGGTCTGCCCGGACTTCTCCAAAACCGGGTCCTGCCCGCAAGGATCCCGCTGTAAGCTGCAGCACCGCCAGAGACCCAAACGCACAGCCAGCCAGGACCAGCAGCCCCCCAAGAGGTGAGAGCCAAACAAGGGCCCGTCTCCCTGAAGCGGAGTCCGACTGACTCCGTCTGTTCCGCAGGCCTCGGCTGTCGACGCTGGTACCACCAGAACCTCCCCTGTCCCCCCCTGCGGGTTCCCTGGCGCTGCCTTCTTTCATCTCCCTCTGCAGCTCCCCTGAGGACGCCGACCCGCCGGAGACTCTCCGGTCCGACACGTCCCAGTTCAAAGGTCAGAAAATGCTTTTTCTTCTGGTTCTGATCCGGCGTTCCCTGGAATTAGTCGTTTGTTTTTGGGATCTGACTGCTGCCTTCCATCCTTATTTTTCTTTACTTTGCTCTGTATTCTCCTCTTTTAATCCAATTCTTTTTACTTTCATTCCTTTCTTTTTCTTCATTTCCTGGATTGTTCATTCCTTCACTTTTCCGTACCTTCTTTTGTACATTGCATTTTCTTTCCTCCACTTTTCACTTTCCTTAATCCTTATTTATGTATTATTTATTATATATTTTGTCATTTTTTTATTCATTTGCCTTGATACATTTGTTTTTCATTTTATATATATGTATGTATATCTCAACTGTTCCCTCCTGAACTGAACTTAGTTTGTCCATTCAACAGACACTGGAACCTTCCTTTGTTGTTTTATTTGGTTCCGTTGTTGGAAGGAAAGAAGAACTGAATAAATGATGAGACTGAGACGACAGAATAAACCAGAGGTTCTACTGGTCGTCAGCTGGTGGCGCTGCAGGGCATCACTCTTAGATCAGCTCTCAGTTCAGTCTGGCTGCCTTCTCCTCCTGTGGTCTCACCGTCCAGTAGCTTTTTGTCCCCTTTCATCCGGTCACACTTTCATCTGAGGATCAGTCAGACGCACATTACTCTCACTCTTGCCCACTCTCTCTCCGACCCTCAAGATGGTCACGTTCTCTTGTCTCAGGACTCTCCCTCGCTGACAGACTCGCTCTTTTTTTTCTCTTTGTTGACTCCTCCCTCCCTCCGTCTCTCTCACCTGGTCTTACTGAGCTAATATTTGTCTCTCTGTCACGCAGTCTCACACTCGGGTCGCTCCTCTCCTCCTCTCCTTCTCTGTCTCAGACTCCCACCTTTCTCTCTGTCACTATATAGTGTGTCCATGGATGAGTCCCAGCTGTCTGGGGAAATGGCCTCTGATTTCATGATCGACTCACCTGAGTCCAAACCCTGGAATTCATCCGTTAACCTTCGCTTTCACTGAGTGCTGTCTCTGTAGCGGGTTATTTTTAGGGTCCTCTGCGTGGAGACAGATGAGCTCTTAACTGACCTTGGTGGTGTTGACCTCTGACCTTTGAAACACAAACACATTCTATTTTTTACTGGAGTTTAAACTAATCAGATATTGGACTTGGTAGTGCGACAGAAACTTCCTTCTTCATTTGGGAAATTTACTTTCAATTTATTTTTCATGTAAATCTGCAGATAAGGTCAAAGTTAGTGTCACGATTCTGTGATGATTCTTCTTATTTAGTGGCCAGCATCAGTTTCTGCCCTCAGTTTGCCGCTGTCTTTAAAGGGCCACATCCCAACGAGGCCCCAAAATCTTCAAAGTCCAATTCTGCTGAGTGAAGTTCTGACCAGTGCAGTGAAGGCGTGAGGGGCTTGATAAACGCAGAGCAGAACAGGGAGACAGGTTTAGTTTGTGTCGCTGTAACCGCTCACCGTCGCCTCCTTAATGGTGGACAGTAGCCAAACGCCCCCCTCACTTTGCATAAATTATCTGGACGCATCAGCGACGGGCTCTCGCTCATTCATGGCTGTCACGGCGCGCTTGCTCATCGACTCAGCGCCGTGTCATCACTCAGTGTTTCAGCAGGATTCAGATCAGTTTCTCATGAGCGACCACTTTGTCTTTCACTCATCTCCACATGGTGTTTGTGTGTCGTCCTCCGCAGAGAAGAAGCTGCAGATCAAACCTCGGCTGTGAGGCGACGGAGGCCAGCGGCCAGCATGAGAGCTCTGAGCTTCAGGTCTGTCACTCAGGGTCTTTATCCACTTCTTTTTGAGTTTTAATTCAGGTCTTTGTACTTTTTATTAAGCCTCAATAAAACATCAACTCCAATGCTGCTTTCGTGTGTCTTCACTGTGTGGGCTTTTCGTCAGGAGGGTGGTGACAGACGCAGGTGCGCCACTCATTTTCAGCTTCGGAGAGGAGACACTTGAGCGGACGGTGACGTCATCGGCAACTGCACAAGTGTCAGGGTTCATACGGCTGCGAAGATCCTGGCAAACTTGTGAGAATTTTAAATGCAATAACGTTGTTTAAGAAGGAGCCACAGAAAGTCGCGTCCATTTGTGGTTGTCAGACCAGCAACCTCCACCTGTGTCTTCTGCAGGTATAAGTGAAACTAGACTGGAAATTTGAAAATAAATAAATGATAAATGATGAATAAATAAATTGCGTATATATATATATATAGTTATATATATATATAGTTATATATATATATATATATATATATAACTATATATATAGTTATATATATATATAACTATATATATATATATATATATATATATATATATATATATATATATATATATATATATATATATATATATATATATATAACTTATTAATTTATTAATTTTATTGATTTAATAAAATCACATAATAAATACAACAATTAAAAAAGGTGAAAATAAAATCACTATATTTGGTCTAATTTATTTTTACTGTCTCAAAGAGAAAATGGGACACAAAAACTTGACTTTTGGAAAAAGGAGTCGGCCAAAGGAAAGGAAAGGCCTGTGTAGACGACGGGTGGACAATTGCATTTTTGGGGGCCAGCTGATACACTCTGACTGCTGTGAGGGGCTCTAGAGCCAAAAGGAACAAAGAGTCTTAAATGGACCTACAGTTTGACACAAACATACTATGAAACAATGAATGAGAAAATAGGAAAAGGTGTATTTACGCCATGACACATGCTTGAAATGTTATTTTCTGATATATATATATATATATATATATATATATATTAGTTTTTTTTTTTTTTTTTTGCACTCTATATGGACGAGTCGATTATTGTCGATCACCTTTTGGCTGTATCATTTTTCATAGCGAATACCTTGGTAATGCCTGGGTGAAAGGTGGGCAGAAGTTCTGTTGTAATGAGCATTATTTGTTTAAAAATACAACTTTCATGAAGCATGTCAATATGATTATGAGTAGCTATAGGTGAAGAAGGGCAAGGCACATAAAACGGGGAGGAAAGACACTTTCATCGTTCAAATAGAGAGGAACGATGGCGCCACATAAATGCAGGCAAAGCGCTGCACTTTGAAGGTGACACTCGCTCTGCTAACACGCCTGGAGTTCCTGGACAGGAGGTGAGCGTCAGACCCCGGGAGATTTAAATTCCCAGAGGGACCATCGTTGTGGCTGCGGAGCTGAGGACGCGGGTGAGTGGAAAACAAACTGCCATTGTAAATCCATCCAAAATCAATCACGCCATCACTGAAACAGCAGGAGATCACGTGCACCTTCATGCCCTCCTCCATCATGAACGTGTCTGGCCTTGTTCCTCTCCTCCGTCTCCAGCATCCTTGGTCCAACTCTGTCCACATCATGTGTCCTCCCCAACTTTGTCTCCTAACTTCTCCACATCCTTTCTCCCTCTCTCTACATCATAGCAGCAACCCAGTCCTCTTAAGCTTCTCTTTCACTCGTGTTGCTGTCCCAGTCGTCTCCACCCTGGCTGCACTCTCTTCTTCGCCTCCTCCATCTTTGTCCATTACACTGGATGATTGACTCCAAATATTCCTGTCATTCACCATCCTGCCCTCATCTCATTCACACAGACTTTAACTGTCTTTCTCTTTCCTCCTCCTGGCTCTCACCTCATACCCCTCTGTCATCCTCAAACATCATGGTCCAAAGAGTCTCCTCCCAAACCAAGAGTAGAGCCGGCGCCTGCTGTAATCCTCCTCTAGGATCGAAGTATTATATGTTAATATGAAACATTGACTCCTCACTCGTTCACCACCGTCTCTGTGGCTGGTGCATGCATCCTGGGAACGTGTTTGCATTGTAGAAACGGTTTTCCTTCACTTTACTTTCTGCTGCGCTCAGCATTGGAAAGTTTTGTGTTCTGAACTATAAATTCACACCTCAGTCTCTGACAAGGATCAAAAGTCTGGTCAGAAGCGCCGCACTCCGGCGGAAAACTCACCGGATGTTTATTTTACGACCCTATTGCCCAAACAAAACCTCGGCTAAAAGCTCATGCTAAATTGAGGTTGTAACTTTTGAATTGATGTTGCATTTCAGTGGCTTAACACCCAGAATACGCTATAAAAGGAAATCAGAGAAATCTGCCATTCTGCTGCTTCAAATCTGGTCGGCTGCTTCCTGAGAGGCGAGTCCATTCGTGAGAGCCATCAGTCCCATTATCTTCCAGCGTTTGTGTTGTACAAATGTTCAACTGTGTTTGGGGGCCTATGATAGTGGGGACCTCCAGGGGGCGCTTTACTTTCTCTCAGGCTCAAACTTGAGAGTGGCATGTCTGCGCCTGCCTTGTTTATGAAGCTTAAGATCCAGTTGGCGTTTTGATGGAGTCGATGGATTCTCCGAGTCCCACATACCCACCTACATCAATCCCACTTCTGACTCCATTCATGGGTGAGATTTTCCTCAGAAGAAGAACCTCCATTGACCAGTGACAGACAAAACAGAACATGCAAGCACGTTGGTTCAAATGGCCACAGTGACTCGTGTTAATACATATTCCTGTGGTTTTGTTGCTCTTTTTGGTCGCAGCAGATGTGTTCACAACATCCTGGAGCTGTCACATCTTGTACGTGAGTCAGACATCTGAGTGCCTGTGACTCTTGAAAGGATTCCTCCTGGTGTGAGTCTCTCAGACTGTTGACCAGGTTTAACTTCCTCCACACGCACAGCCACAAACCTCAATAAAAGTCTCCTCAACATGAGATGAGTCCCACACATCTGAGTGCCTGTGACTCGATCTTTAACTTCCTCCACATGCACAGCCACAAACCTCAATAAAAGTCTCCTCTCAAGAGATGAGTCCCACACATCTGAGTTCCTGTGACTCGATCTTAAAAGGATTCCTCCTGGTGTGAGTCTCTCAGACTGTTGAGCAGGTTTAACTTCCTCCACACGCACAGCCACAAACCTCAATAAAAGTCTCCTCAACATGAGATGAGTCCCACACATCTGAGTTCCTGTGACTCTTAAAAGGATTCCTCCTGGTGTGAGTCTCTCAGACTGTTGAGCAGGTTTAACTTCCTCCACACGCACAGCCACAAACCTCAATAAAAGTCTCCTCAACATGAGATGAGTCCCACACATCTGAGTTCCTGTGACTCTTAAAAGGATTCCTCCTGGTGTGAGTCTCTCAGACTGTTGAGCAGGTTTAACTTCCTCCACACGCACAGCCACAAACCTCAATAAAAGTCTCCTCTCAAGAGATGAGTCCCACACATCTGAGTGCCTGTGACTCAAGTTAAAAGTCAAAAACGGGATTCACTCAGGACGTCTGACACCTGGCTGGTATTATAGTCATGTGTGGATGTGGAAACTTTGATTCACACTTTGTTGCGTGCGCGTGTGTGTGTGCGTTCATGTATCGACAGCAGAGCTCGACGTGTTTCTCAGAAAAGGCAGGAGACAGGGAGCCATCACTCTTCCCTCCTCCCCCCTTCGCCCACCTCGCCCGCGACGCTCGGCTCTCGCGCTGAAGACGTAAGTGCTTGAGACAGATGTGAGCTGCCTCTTGTCTAAAACCCTCAACGCCAGCTGCTGAGCTCGGCAAACTCTAATTAAGATCAATATTTCAATTTTTAGTAAAAGCGCACGAGACGGAGAGAAGACAGCGAGCGGAATCATCCCAGACTCGGGAGACAAAAAGAAAGGTCAAGCCTGATCCCTCATGGTGTTCTCAGTGAAATACTCTCCTTTCTGCTTATCTGTCTCTCGGCTTCTGAGAAGTCAGGAATTTCTCCCCTTTGTTTTATCGCCCCCTGGACGAGACCTTCATCACCCGTTTGCCCTCCTCAACATTTCAGGAGCACTTCCTTGTCGGACTGAAGATGACGGAGTTATGACCCTGCACCTCCTCCTGAAGTTTTCCACCACAGAATCGCTCAGCACTTTGCCGTCCTCAGAACGAGTCATGCGTCTTTGTGTGATGAATCATTCGCTTTCTTGACTGAGAGGTGAGATTCTCAAACCTCTCTGTTGTGCCCCACCAGGCCTTCACGCCTGAACCTTACACCGAGGCCTTGGTCTTGTTCAGAAATGCATCACCTTCCACTTTTTCTTCCTCCCGTTGGTCATCTTCCTCTACTTCTTCGGTGTGCTCTTCTTCTTTTTGGTCTTCTAGTCTGTCTTCTTTTGACTTGGTGATCTTGTTCTTTTTGTCCTTTTTGTGATTCTTCTTTGTGTTTTCCTTTTGCTTTTCTTCCTGCTGTTGCTGACATTGTTGTCCTCAGTCATTTGGATCTTCTTCTCGGTCATGTTCTTGTTCATCTTTTCTTCCTTGTTGTTGTTTTGCTCTTCTCTCATCCTTGTTTTTATCTTGTTTGTGGTCTTGTTTTCTTCTATTTGGTCTGTCTTGGTCTTGCTCTTGGTGGTGTTGTGGATCATCTTCATTATGGTCTTTTTTGATCCTTCATTCACATCTTTTTCTTCTTCTTGTTTTGCTTGTTCTCCTCAACCCTCTTCTAACGTCCTGGAATGTTGACGAAACGGGGTCGGATTTTCTCGACGACTCTGCACGAAAAGTCTTTTTGGTTGTTCAAGTCCTAAATTGCCCAAGGAAGAGACGGAAGTCTTTGCTCGCGGGTGTCATTTTCACAAGCGATGCCGGCGATGTCGCTATTGACCCAGTGAAGGGGAAAGCGTCATCTTGGCTTGGCGCGTATGAAAGAGGCCTTAGAATTCCCCTGCAACATGATGTGCAATTGACTTGTCTGACCCGTCCATGAGTGAGTTCAACTTGAACCTCCCCCCGGCCACCTCCCCCCCACTTCCCCCATCTCCCGTCTGAAGACACCAGTGACCACAATGAAAGCAGTAATGAACCTCCTCTTGTAGACATGATTCTGTGGGAGCTACTTGGGGCAGCTAAATGAAGTCTTTAAGTCTTGGTGTTGACTCGAGGGCTCACACACACACACACACACACACACACAAATGTGTGTCGCATCCGTGAACAATTAAAGCTGATTCCTGTGGAGCAGCATTAGTGACTTAGCAGCACTAACAAAGGGCCTCCGGGCCTCAGATAACCCTGAGCCCCTCCCTCCTGGAGCCGCCGCCTTTGCTCCGGACGCGCCGCCGATCCTCCACCTTGCTGATGTCCGTTTTTACCTAAACCGTCAGAAGTGCACTTGCAAGCGAAGTCCCGATCGGCGGAAGGACAAAGAAAAAGCCTGACTTCTGGAAATAAACGGGCGCTATCAAGGCGCGGGCCGCAGACTCTCCCCCGTCCCCTGACAATGGCGGGACCATCGCCGATCTTCTTAGCCGCGGCGTTTGAATGGAGAGTGCTTAGCGCGGCGTTCGAGGGCCCGGCGACTGCTTAGTTGATCAAAAATGCCTCTTAATGACTTCAAATACCTCCATCCCTTCATCTGCCGCTCGTCCTTTTCTCCTCGCCAGCAGTTTTCAGGAGGGGGGCGGGGGAGGCTCCGCGGCCAGAGCGGCCTCAAAGTTAAGCTCAGCAGCTGCGCAAGGTTTTCCTGATCCGGCCGGAGCAACTTTAACTCCCAGCCACCTGTTTTTTTTTTCGCGTGAAAAAAATTCACCTCATCCAGATAGATGATGGTGACCTCACTGGCTTGATGGGACTCTAGGGGGCAGACGTTGCAGAAACCAGGGGCCTCAGTTGGAGCCGCTGATACTCATCACCCGTATCGACATCCGGTCTTCCTCTTCCTCTTTGTGCTCGGAAGCTCAATTATCCGCCGCAGATGCTATTTGCGGTTAATTGCGTATGAAAACGGCGCAGATGAGCGGCAGCACCATCCAATCACACTTAACACCGGCGCAGACGCATCACCGCCGCCACATCACTGACTCACGGGAAGGCAGATTGATTTTTCTCCTCCTCCTGCAGGCTGCGCCTCCGATCGATGGCTGATTGATAGATTCCGTGGTGTCAGAGGAGGCGTTGGTCGGAAACTCCAGCTCTGACCGAGCCCACCGCTCCATCACTCCTCCCCTATTTTCAAAAGACAATTGTGTAACTTCCTGTCAGGTCGTACCTCTTCCTGTCAGGTGAGCGATCCATGTCGGCTCTTCCTCCCTTCTCTGAGGGATGAACTATGTTCTGTGAACGGCCCAAACTAAACCACACACAAGCGCGCTGAGCCCACGAGTCCTCCGTCCAGTCAGGGACCAGCATTGTCCCACGTTGATTTTTGGCTTTCATGGTGAAGTTTTGTCATTTCACTTTGGGTTTGTCGCTGTCTTACGTTGATTTATTGCTGCCCTCAATGTTAATTGAGTAATTTGCTCGCTGGTCAACTTTGTGTTTCTTTTATGCGTTCCATTGTTGTGTTGTGTTGGAGCTGCACTAGCTTGTGTTCTTTGTTGTTGTGTGGATTTACTTTTTTAGAAATGTGTGTCTATGTTTAGTCTAGTAGTTGTGTGGAGTAGTTTACGGCATTAAGTCCATGGTTTATCACTATTGTTTATTTACATGAACAAATGTGTTGTATTTACATGTACATTCTCGTTTTCAGTAGTTGTACTTAGGTTATTTGCTAGTGTGTTGAGCCACTCGCTCAGTGTGGCATTTTAAGTTACTGTGCTACGTTGTCCACTGCTGAGTTTTTGTGAGTTAGGATGATTGGTTTTTATGAGTAGGACTGTCAATTGAGTAACATTTTTAATCTCGATTAATCGCACTGAAGGTGAGTTAACTCACCTTTAAGGAAGATGTTTTATCTAAAGAATGTTCTTGACAGTATTTGTCATGTTGGGTGATGGGAGTAAACAGAGGTTTGCAACATCTAAGTTACATTTAGAACAGCCCATGTGTGTGTTTAGTTCAGTAGTTGCTTTGAGTAGTACAGTGGTGCCTTGGTTCTCGACCACAATCCGTTCCAGACGTCCGTACGAGAAGCGATTTGTTCGAAATCTGAATGGATTTTTCCCATTACAATGAATGGAAAAAGAAGTAATGCGTTCCAAGCCTTAAAACAGTCTTTTGTAGGAGTGAATGTAGAGTGTCTGCTGCAGGTGGCTGTTCCTCTATGTGTGTGGCCGCTGCATGTGGGAGGGGTTGCCGAGTGAGTGAGGTCTCTCCAGAAGTGAAGAGGTGCCCGGTGCGTGTCCAGCTCTGAATGTGCGCTTCTGTGCAGTTTGGCTGTGACAAAGTCATAAACCAAGTCACGCTCTGTCCCAGACTGGCCTCATCCCTGTCCCAGCTCCAGCCCACAACAGGACATCAAACCCTGGAGTGAGCGCTCCAGCACCTCCCCTGTGACACTCTACCACGGTCCAGTGTGGAGACAGGAAAGGTTTTACACCTCAATATGAAGAAAAAACAGTCAGTGAATGGAGCTAACGGGACACGTCTGCATACAGAGGCTGCGTTGTACACAATAACAAAGCGCCTCGTGGGTCAGCTGATCGGTCCGCACACGTTATGTTTTTTCAGGGGCGTTTGAGTTCTGGATTTTCGTTCAAAATCCGAAGCAAAAAAAAAAAGAATTCCGATTTGTTTGAAGTCCGAGACATTCGAAAACCGAGGTACCACTGTATGTGGTATTGAGTCCTCACGTTTGGTCCCATGTTGTGTTAATTCAGTGGCCGTTTTTGGTTTTATTTGTTGGATGATGTTTATGCGTTTATATACATGAATCATTGTGTTGTATTTGGTGGTGCATTCTACTTTTCTGCACTTGTGTTTAGGTTTTTTGCTAGCGCGATTAGCCACTCGCTGTGTGCGCCATTTTGAGTTATTGTGCTACGTTATCCACTGCTGCGTTTTGGTGGGCAAACGATTGTTTTTTTTTAAGAGTAGGGCTGTCAATAAACAAACTGAGTTAACTCATCTTAAAGGATTTTTATGTTGGGTTGTTGGTGTAAACAAATGTTTGCATGAGGAAAACATTTTAAATTACATTTAGAGCAGATGCAAAATGTCTCATTAATTTGCCATTAATTGCAAGTTATCTCAACTTAATCACAATTTAATCTCTTAAATCTACTGACAGCTGCATTCATAAGTGTTAGTTTAGTGAAAGATCATTGTGTTCCATGGTTTGTTGTTGTGTAACATCCCCCTTTGTTTCCTTGAGCTTTACGATTCTGCGTGGTTGTAGTGTGACGCTGTTTATTGTCACCTCTGAGTCTGGATCGTGGCTTGTATACGCGCAAAATAATACACAATAATTCAGGAAGTAAGAGGAAAATGCTACTAACTGATGAACACAACAACAGGTCAAGTTTTAACATATTATGGCAAAAGGAACAGGACAAATGACAGCTGCTGAATTCAAATCTGGATTGCTATGCACTGCTGAATGCAGCAGCACAACAAATGAGCAACAAAACTGAGTGGACAGGACTTGCTGGGTGCCGGAATCGAACGTGTCGACACTCTGCTTTTGTCTGAGACGAAAAAGAAAGAAGTGTTTGACAGAGCATGAGTGAATCCGAGTGCCTCCGGGTCTCTAGCTTCTTTGCTCCACAGAGAAGAGCTTTCAGCATAGTCATAACACTCTTGTTTAAAACCGAGCCTGGCCTGAAGTGTGGAAATCCCTGTCAAAACCAGTTTTGGCCCGAATATTTGGCTCTCACTGAGGCTGTTCCGGAGAGTGGAAGTGACCTGGTACTGAATCAGAGGTCCATTAACGGAGATAAAAGTGAGTCATTTCAGGTTGTAATAAAGTAATGTGGAGAATATACATCAAAACCATTAAGTGCCGCGCGGAAACCCGATCCGAACCTCAGTTACATAACTGGCCCGCTGTTTTGAAACGCTTCCAGGCAGTAGAGAGTTTCTTCTGGGAGCCGCTCTCGTCTTACTCCGCCGTGCAGTTGCACCTGCTCGGGCACTAGAGGGGGGATGAGCGCACCTGTTCCCCGCCGCTCGGCTCCACTCGGCTCGTCTCGGGGATGCCGGTCCGGGATAGGACGATGCAAATGCGCCGCCGCCGCCTCCTCCCATTGGCCCGGCACACCCCACAGTGGGTGGAACCCTCCGGCTTTATAAGTCTTGCCTCCCTCCCAGCGCCTCAGTGACACTGCGTGGGTGCAGCTCGAGTCAGAGTCGGTGCGGGGCGTGGGATTTATCTTTCCGATCACAACGTGCCGCTGTGCGTGGTCCAGCGAGGACTGGGACCTTTGGACTGGACCTGGTCCGAGAACTTTAAAAACTTCTCCCAGCGCGCGCACTGGACTCTTTGGAGAGGTTTTTACGCACGCATGCGCCCCTTTCCTTTTTTGTTTTTTTTTTTTAAATGAGAAAGTTTGGAGCCGGCAGCGGTGACTTGACCCCCCCAGCGGTGATCGAGTGTCACGGGAGGAGGAGGAGGAGGAGGAGGAGGATGCTGCTGCTGGGAGAATATCTTCTCTGTGACGGACTGTAAATCGAAGCGGAGGTGAAGCCAGGACTCGGTGTCTCCAGATCCCGCGGCCCCGGGGGGCTCCTGGCATAAACCCGCGCTTGACCCGGGATAAGTTGACAACAAGAGCCGAGGAGCGGACACCCACTGGCAGGTGTACAAGTTCATTTACATGTCCACGTAAATTCACGCCGCTAAATATAGCAGCCGGACGAGCAGCCTTAATAAGTTCCTCCACCCACTCGCCGGGCCCCACGCACCGGGCGTGTGCGTGACTCTCTCTCTCTGTCTATATATATACATATACACACACACACACACCATACAGGCTTTTATTCCTGCCCGCAACCTGTATCCCCGAGGGGCGCCCGCCGTCGGTTCGGCTGTGAGAGCGGGAGTCGTCGCATGGACTGACATGGCCACCGACCTCGCCATGAGCGCAGAGCTGCCCAACAGCCCGCTGGCCATCGAGTACGTCAACGACTTCGACCTGATGAAGTTTGAGGTGAAGAAGGAGCCGCCGGAGGCCGAGCGCTACTGCCACCGGCTTCCCTCCGGCTCCCTGTCCTCCACCCCCATCAGCACGCCCTGCTCCTCCGTGCCTTCCTCGCCCAGCTTCTGCGCGCCCAGCCCGGGGGTGCAGCCGAGCCAGAGCCTGAGCAGCGGGGTCACCAGCACCGGCGGCGGCAGCAGCAGCAACAACAGCAGCGGAAACACCAATCACAACACTGCAGGGAAGCCTCCTCTGGAGGACCTGTACTGGATCCCCAGCTACCAGCACCACATCAACCCGGAGGCGCTCAACCTCACCCCGGAGGACGCGGTGGAGGCCCTGATCGGGAACGCGCACCACCACCACCACCACCACCAGGCCTACGAGGGCTTCCGCGGCCAGCAGTACGTCGGCGAGGACCTGTCCGCGGCCTCGGCGGCGCACCACCACCAGCCGCACCACCACCACCACCATCACCACCACCACCACGCCCGGCTCGAGGACCGCTTCTCCGACGAGCAGCTGGTGAGCATGACGGTGCGGGAGCTGAACCGGCAACTGCGCGGCTTCAGCAAGGAGGAGGTGATCCGCCTGAAGCAGAAGAGACGCACCCTGAAGAACCGAGGCTACGCGCAGTCCTGCCGCTTCAAGCGCGTCCAGCAGAGACACATGCTGGAGACGGAGAAGTGCACCCTGCAGAACCAGGTGGAGCAGCTGAAGCAGGACGTGGCTCGGCTCGCCAAAGAGCGGGACCTATACAAGGAGAAGTACGAGAAGCTGGCCAGCCGGACCTACAACCCCGGCGCCAGAGATCAGTCTGCGAAGCAGGCCGAGTTCTTCATGTGAAGACCCTCTCTCGACTCCTCATTTACAAAAAAAATAACAATAGTAAATGAAAAAAAAAAAATATTTTGGCGCGCACGGAAATAATCCTCGTGCGCATTTCGAGTCTTAAACATCTGATATGGGATCACTCCTTTTTCTTCTTCCTCTGGTCCAGAAGTCTTAACTTGTCTTAAAAGAAAGAGAGCGGATGAGAGGTGTTTCTTTTTGAAGGAGGCCATGTTCACGCGCACAGACTTTTGTGTGACTCTAGCTTCCCCCCTCACACACACACACACACACTTTTACAAACCCTGCATGCAGGACATGTACGGTACCTCCTGTCATCTGTATGGAAAGCATGGCCCGGTTCTCTCCTCCCTCCGTCCTTCCATCATCCAGTACAGGCCTGCGACACCCCCCTGCTCATGAAACTTTTCAATCAGAACTTTTATATGATTTAGAAAGAGATAACCTGAGCCAGATTAAGACTGTATTTATTTCCACATGTACATATGTGTAGAGCTGTTCTTTTTTTCTGTTGCTCATGTCTTAAATATTTGTATGTTACAGCATGCAAATCTATCTATCCTCCTCTCGGCTGTCCAACTAACAAGAGATCAAACTCGTTTTCTACTTGGTGTCGGACACTGCTGAGTTGTGAAACAACCCGGATGTACATTTTGGATGAAGACTGGACTCGCTGCTAAACTCTATGCACCGTTTTGGTTTCATTTTTTATATATGCACATATATATATTTGGCGGAATCATGCGGCCTGTTGGTGAAATTCAATGCTCGATTGTTTTCAGGAATTATCGCTCTGTGAAAAAGAAATCCCTGATTCGTGTGTTCTTTTATTCTGCTGCCTGGATACATGTGCAATATTGTGCAGAAGGAAGCCACTTGTTGATGGCGTCTGGGGAATTTTGAATCAAACATGCGTTTTTGAAAAGCAAATTCAATTCGATAGAAATGTTTTTAATCTGCTTTAATTTGAATGTTCGTTTTACACAGGGGGGTATTTTCTTGCGCCATAATTTCCCTCCAAAAATACCTTTTGAAAATAACTTTTCATCCGTGAAAAATCGTATTTCCCGCGAATTATTATTATTGTCATTATCCTGGCACTTTCGAAAAAAAAAAAAACATTTTACTGATTCATATTTAAATCAAATGTATTGTAAGTTCAGCTTCAAAAATATGTCAAACATTTGACGCTCGTTCGTTGTGTTTACCGCAGCACGTTTGCTGGATGATGAGGCCTAACTCCTTTATTTTTGTATGTATTTATTCTTGTTTGTTTTGTGTTTTAAGAAATTAACTATAATTTAAAATTAATAACTTTTTTTAAGCATAAAAACTTAAAGGCATTTGTTGATTTTTTTTATTCAGGCGAGCGTTTGCGTTCAAATGTGAAGTCCAAAAATCACTCCGATTGGGTCGAAACTTCTGCACAGTGCTGTCGATGTATATCTGTACATATGATTTCTATATTTATTCGATGAACGTGTCAACATGTGAACAAACAGTGGAGCGTTGTTGAGAATCTTGTTTTCATAATGTTTAATAAAAAGTTCTGTCCCAAAAAAAACCGCGCCCCGACTGATGTCCTTGTCGTTGGGAATGAAACCAACGCTGTTCAATTATTCAACATGTGTCAGAACATCTTGTGTTCTATTTCAGGCCGGATCGCTGTCGTTGCTCCCCGAAGAAAATAAACCACAGAAAAACAGTGTTTTCGGTGCGGTTAATGTCAGTCTTTTAACGAATCGTTTACGTGTAAAGAGAAACACCATCTCCTAAAATCACCGAACATATTTTAGACATTTAAATGGGGCTTTCAGAAATTCATGTTGAAAGTGTGATTCTGTCGGCAGCGCTGCGCTCCGGTCCTCCACCAGACAGCGGGCCTCGGCGCGCCTCCTCCCCGCGCTCACAGCGCGGATCCCGGCCTCTTCTCGTCACTGCCCTTTGCTTCACCTGACTTCCATGAACATCCCGTTTTTTGTTGTTGTTGCTACGTCAAAGTGTGCCATGGGTTATGTGCGGAACCCCAATATCCATCATGCGATATTCTCTCTGGATCGTTTTGCTTTGACCGTTGGTGACACTATAAAACTTGGCAGGAATCTGAGAGATGAAACGCGTCAGTGTTAAATAAATAACCCACAAATGTAAATCCGAAGGAAATTAGTCAGTTTGGTTCATTGTGTTTCTATTTTGATTCCATTTTGTAGCCCACTTCAAGGCCTCCTTAAAAGATGTGTTTGATGTACCGTTTTATTGTTCAAGAAAAATCTGAAGAAGACAAATCCAAGGCGAGCTGCTGATGTAAGTGCACTACTACACATTTATATTCTGATTTTGAGGTGAAATTCAGTTGTGATCCTGTTGTATTAATGAAGATTGTTATTTTCCTTCACAGTTAAATTACTAGCAGATGTTTCCAAGCCGAGGTGGAGGTGTCTCCGTCTGGTCCTGGACCTCCTCCTGGTCACTGAGAACCCTCGAACCCAGGCCCGGGATGCGTGATTCCAGAAATCGACCGGTCCGTGCGTCGCCCTCACTCTCGGATTGAAAGGGAAGAGGTACGAAAAACCCAATTTCTAACTCCATTCTCAGCTCCCAAACACCCTCACTTTGAATGTGGACGTGTTTAGCGTAGCTATTCTTGTCCTTCCTTGAAAATGGAAAAGTCTCTCTTCTGTCGTAAGGAAGTTCTTACTTTATTTTTTGCGACCTGGAAGTAGAGCGTGGGAGGTGAAGGTGGTTCACATCGACGGGACCTTCATTCCGTCGGTCATCAGGGCTTCAGTCTGTCACTCTGATTTCCTCCCACTGACCACGAAACATACAGAGGTCAACTGAAAATCATGTCTCTCTGTCAGACAGTTGTTTACGACTGGGATGAATGGCTTTCCAGGGCGTCCTCCGCTGAGTTTGAAGACAAGCTTTGATGATCTTTACAGAGTGATTCGTTTGCAAGGAGGAGGCCCCGGGGCAGACCCAGAACTTCGTCTTAACTTCAACTGCTGCTCCGGCACTGTGACCTCTGAAGAGAGATGAATGTGACCTCTGAAGAGAGATGGATGCACCGAGGAAAGTGACATGAAGGAGGTGACAACCTGAACACACGCTGAACACACACACACAGTGGGAGTAGAGGGACACCCTGGAAAGCACTACAGTGCATCACAAAACCCCACGCCATGATCTTCAGCTGCAGCTGCGACGCTGTACCTGCAGCACCGTCCCGTACCCCGGCCTCCTGGGCTCACTCTCAGCCACGCCATTTATTCTCTTTCGTTGCTTCAGTCTCTGAACGCGACGACCGTCGTGTTCACGCAGACACTTCACAACCAATGTGAAAATAAGAATACATATTTTTAATACTGATGAAGTCACTTCGAAGCTCCGTCGTGTCTGGTGACAAATTCCCCGTCTTCATCATTCCATTCTCTCGCTGCTGCACTGATCCGCTCCATCACTCGGCTGATTTCCGCTGACTCAGCAGGCCGTCACCGCGCACCGTCTGTCTGTTGATGAGAGACAGACTCACTCACTGACTCTGAAAAGATGTGGATGACTGAGTGAATTTTTGTGCCGAGTTTTGTCGTTTGGCGGTGCAGGAGGTGTGGTGCTGTCTCTGTGTGTCACAGTGCGTCGCCGTTACTTGTCCTTTAATCTTCGGAGTAGTTTGATCAGCTTTGTTTTGTATTTGTTATGGGCACGTGTGCGGGACAGTACTTTGTTTTGTGTTTGTTATGGGCACGTGTGCGGGACAGTACTTTGTTTTGTGTTTGTTATGGGCACGTGTGCGGGACAGTACTTTGTGTTGTGTTTGTTATGGGCACGTGTGCGGGACAAAGTGTGCGGGACAGTACTTTGTGTTGTGTTTGTTATGGGCACGTGTGCGGGACAAAGTGTGCGGGACAGTACTTTGTTTTGTGTTTGTTATGGGCACGTGTGCGGGACAAAGTGTGCGGGACAGTACTTTGTTTTGTGTTTGTTATTGGCACGTGTGCGGGACAGTACTTTGTTTTGTGTTTGTCATGGGCACGTGTGCGGGACAGTACTTTGTTTTGTGTTTGTTATTGGCACGTGTGCGGGACAAAGTGTGCGGGACAGTACTTTGTTTTGTGTTTGTTATGGGCACGTGTGCGGGACAGTACTTTGTTTTGTGTTTGTTATGGGCACGTGAGCGGGACAGTACTTTGTTTTGTGTTTGTTATGGGCACGTGTGCGGGACAGTACTTTGTGTTGTGTTTGTTATGGGCACGTGTGCGGGACAAAGTGTGCGGGACAGTACTTTGTGTTGTGTTTGTTATGGGCACGTGTGCGGGACAGTACTTTGTTTTGTGTTTGTTATGGGCACGTGTGCGGGACAAAGTGTGCGGGACAGTACTTTGTTTTGTGTTTGTTATTGGCACGTGTGCGGGACAGTACTTTGTTTTGTGTTTGTTATGGGAACGTGTGCGGGACAGTGCTTTGTTTTGTGTTTGTTATGGGCACGTGTGCGGGACAGTACTTTGTTTTGTGTTTGTTATGGGCACGTGTGCGGGACAAAGTGTGTGGGACAGTACTTTGTTTTGTGTTTGTTATGGGCACGTGTGCGGGACAGTACTTTGTTTTGTGTTTGTTATGGGCACGTGTGCGGGACAGTACTTTGTGTTGTGTTTGTTATAGGCACGTGTGCGGGACAGTACTTTGTTTTGTGTTTGTTATGGGCACGTGTGCGGGACAGTACTTTGTTTTGTGTTTTTTATGGGCACGTGTGCGGGACAAAGTGTGTGGGACAGTACTTTGTTTTGTGTTTGTTATGGGCACGTGTGCGGGACAAAGTGTGCGGGACAAAGAGTGCGGGACAGTACTTTGTTTTGTGCTTGTTATGGGCACGTGTGCTGGACAGTACTTTGTTTTGTGTTTGTTATGGGCACGTGTGCGGGACAGTACTTTGTTTTGTGTTTGTTATGGGCACGTGTGCTGGACAGTACTTTGTTTTGTGTTTGTTATGGGCACGTGTGCGGGACAGTACTTTGTTTTGTGTTTGTTATAGGCACGTGTGCTGGACAGTACTTTGTTTTGTGTTTGTTATGGGCACGTGTGCGGGACAGTACTTTGTTTTGTGTTTGTTATAGGCACATGTGCGGGACAGTACTTTGTTTTGTGTTTGTTATGGGCACGTGTGCGGGACAAAGTGTGTGCGACAGTACTTTGTTTTGTGTTTGTTATGGGCACGTGTGCGGGACAGTACTTTGTTTTGTGTTTGTTATGGGCACGTGTGCGGGACAGTACTTTGTTTTGTGTTTGTTATGGGCACGTGTGCGGGACAGTACTTTGTTTTGTGTTTTTTATGGGCACGTGTGCGGGACAAAGTGTGTGGGACAGTACTTTGTTTTGTGTTTGTTATGGGCACGTGTGCGGGACAAAGTGTGCGGGACAAAGAGTGCGGGACAGTACTTTGTTTTGTGTTTGTTATGGGCACGTGTGCTGGACAGTACTTTGTTTTGTGTTTGTTATGGGCACGTGTGCGGGACAGTACTTTGTTTTGTGTTTGTTATGGGCACGTGTGCTGGACAGTACTTTGTTTTGTGTTTGTTATGGGCACGTGTGCGGGACAGTACTTTGTTTTGTGTTTGTTATAGGCACGTGTGCTGGACAGTACTTTGTTTTGTGTTTGTTATGGGCACGTGTGCGGGACAGTACTTTGTTTTGTGTTTGTTATGGGCACGTGTGCGGGACAAAGTGTGTGCGACAGTACTTTGTTTTGTGTTTGTTATGGGCACGTGTGCGGGACAAAGTGTGCGGGACAGTACTTTGTTTTGTGTTTGTTATGGGCACGTGTGCGGGACAGTACTTTGTTTTGTGTTTGTTATGGGCACGTGTGCGGGACAAAGTGTGCGGGACAGTACTTTGTTTTGTGTTTGTTATGGGCACGTGTGCGCGACAGTACTTTGTTTTGTGAGTGACTGATGTGCTGTGGTGTGTGTGATGGACAGATGTGGTGCCACTTGTGTGGTAATTTGTTTTGTGAACATGTGTTTGTTCTGAATATATGTGAACAGTTTAGTGTGTTGTGAAGTTAGTGTCTCCTCGTGTGTGTGGAGGTGTGGGGCCCATTTGAAGATTAAAGTTCAGGTGAGCCATGTGTTTCGGGTGGTTAGGCTGAGGGGCAGAGGCTGGGGAAAGGGTGATGGCCGTAAGAGGTCCCCACAAAGACAGCAGCACAAGCGTACGTGTGTTTCTCCATCAACTGGTTCCAGCCGAGCTGCAAGTGAGAAACAAAACCAGGGTGAAGAGCCGGTGAGTCTCTGGCGTCTGGAGCTGCTGAGATTCAACACAGTCAGCGTCTCGGTGGCTCGGCTTACCTTCTGTAGCACACACACTTACACACAGGCTTGTATTTCTGTCCTTGTGGGGACCTGTCATGGCCAACACCCTTTCCCCAGCCCTCCCACTATAACACATGGCTGACCTGAACCAGGACTCTGAACCAAACTGAAGCCCAGTTATTTTGACGTTTTCACCCTCAAAACTCTATATGTCCTCACAAAGCAAAATGTCCTCATAAGATCTGTGCCTTGTCCAAGACTGGCTCACACCAGAGTATTACACACACACACACGGACTGATTCACATTCACAACAGTGTAGCAGTCTGTGTGTGTGGGTGTGTGTTTGTGTGTACATGTACATCATCAGGAACAGTGTGTGTTGAAGCCCAAACCAGTGACCGATCTTCCTGTATCTACATCTAACACCACTTTTCTCTCCATTGTTTCTCCAGTTAAGTCCTGGAGCCACGGCCTGCACACGTGTGGCCAGCTGTGGCCGGGCCATGTGAAGCCACTGGGCCGGCCCGGGCTCGGCCCCCGAACCGCCGTCGGGCCTCCGGTTCTAATAACTGCTGGGCTCCCCGACAGAACCTCTGTCCCCCCCCCCTCCCGCCTCTCCTGGGAACCTTCAGCTTTGAGAAGTTGTCACTCTGTGCAGAATGTCATCGACAGTTTTGATGAATCACCGGTCGTGTTGCGTGTTCATAATTATGGCTCCGGGTCCGGCGATGGGAGTCAGTGACCTGGGGCCAGGAGGGGGCCCCGCCGCGGCCCTCGCCGCTCCACCCGCCCCGGAAAGCAATTTGGCACAGGTGGTGCGCGGCTGCGACCCCCCTCCGCCCGCGTGTCAGCCACACTCACATGCTGACTCAGCAGGTTCAAACATGCTACCACAGGAGAAAAAGTGCCGAGGCAGCAGATCTGAGCCGCCGCCGTGCGTTTGGAAATCACAAACAAACGTAAGCAGCAAACAAACAAACCAAGAAATATAATGAGAGGAAACGGACGTCACCTGACACCTGAAGGTTCCCATCAGCACTTCTGAGGAGTCGACACACTTTCTTGTGTTTTCATCTGCTGTCAGAACCAGGTCACTTCCTGTGTGTGTGTGTGTGTGCGCGTGTGTGTGTCTACCTGGTTGATCCTCATTTGTCACTTCTTGACTAAACACTATCCTTATGAGGACCTTATGTCAATGTGGGGACCCTTTATCTGGACCCCACAAGGTGAAGCCTCAGAGGAAGACTTCAAAATAAGTGGGTTCCAGTCTGGTCCAGAGTCCTGGTTCAGGTGAGCCATGTGTTCTGGAGGGTTAGGTTTAGAGCGAGAGGCTGGGGACAACCAGAGGTCCTCACAAAGACAGAAATACAAACTAGTCTGTGTGTGTGTGTGTGTGTGTGTGCGTGTGAGAGAGAGAGAGTGTGAGAGTATTCATATTCATGTGGGTTATTAGTGTGATGTGTGTGTGATGGCAGGCAGCTGTGACTCATGACAGGCTCTGACTCGGACGACAGCAGGCTGACTTGACCCGCCGATCCGGCGGAGCGACACATCCACCTGACGCCGCGCTGCCAGTGGTGTCAGTGATGAAACCGCGCAGTTAGCGTGAAGCAGGTGACACTGAAACACTCAATCGAGGGCTGGAGACACAGACACTGTCGATTGTCTCCCTGTCCTTGTGGGGACCTCTCATGGGCATCACCCTTTCCTCAGCCTCTCTCCTTAAACCTGTGGCTAATCTGAACCAGGACTCTGAACCAAACTGGAACCCAGTTGAAATGACTTGGTTATTGAAACATTTTAATCCTCAAATTGAGGCCTAAACTTGTGGCCTGTTACACACACACACACACACACACACACACACACACACACACACACACACACACACACACACACACACACACACACACACACACACACACACACAAGACATCATTTCCTATCCCTGCAGTATTTCAGAATAAGAGTGAGCAGCACAGACGATCTTTCAGAGTCACGCCATGGTGTGTGGAGAAAGTTAAACCCAGTCAGCACTCGGAGCATGTCATGTCCTCCACGCTTACTCACGTGTGTGGGACTTACTCACGTGTTTGGGACTTACTCACATGTGTGGGCTTACTCACATGTGTGGGCTTACTCACATGTATGGGACTTACTCACATGAGTGGGACTCTCCGGTCTGTGTCTTCCTCCCACACAGTGAAAAAAGTTATTTTTAAAATTTTATTTTTAAAAACTTTTCTTAAATATTGTTTTTCTTCACAAAAGCACTGAATTCAAGCTGGAAAATGATACTTTTACAATAGGAAAGTGATCATCAGGGGACCAAAGCCACATCTTCTGCCTCTCACCAGGAAGTTCAACGTTACAGATCATCTGACGGAAGTTAGAGCGTGGAGCTTCAGACAGACGCTCAGCTCCACGCTGAACTTGAGGAAACTAAAAGTTTACCTGTCTGACGTTTAAGAGAATCACAGAGAAAACACCATGTCGACAACCGAGCGACCAAGTCTGTCACGCGTCCCCAAATCGTCTCTTCAGAAGCTAAAGTGGGCTGCGCTCTCGTCTCCTCGCCGCTCGTCCTCATTTACGCTCCCCAGCGTCTGTGTGAAGATGACGAGAAACAAACAGCATGAGGAATGTTTGTGGTGGAGGAACGCCGACTCAGCAGTGCTGCCGGCAAACTGTCATGGCTGCCGACGCGGAGGAGAAGAGAGGAGCCACTTGTCAGACGTGTTGTTTCATTTAGAGGCTTTTTGTGGCGAGAGACGTTGGCAGTTTTGGGACAAACCTTTTTTTTTTTAAGTCCCGTCTTCGTGATGAAGTTGCTGCGGTGGCCGTTTCTGCTGCGTTTGGTTCAGAATCGAGAGAAAAGTCTCTGGCTGGTTTGTGGAATTAGAGGATGGTGTTGTCCAGAACGCAGAGATCTGAAGAAGCGATGCGCTCTGCCAGTCACCAACAGTAAAGAAAGAAAATTAGAATGTGGTGCAGCGCGTACAAAGGCCTGTTTATGCTCAACATTCCACGCGGATGTTCCACAGACATCCGTATACGGACGTGTGCTCCGCCTTCACGTCGTCCTTATTTCTCCATGAAGCGTACTGAGACAGACCAAACGGAGCAGTACCAGCGGAAACCATGGGGGGCAGTGTTGCTGTTTCTACCCGCTATGTAAGTCTAAGGAGACACGAAGAAGACATAACACTGGCGGAAACGCTCCGTTCTCCAGTGGCGATATATTTAACGTCCTCACCAACCACCGCCTCCTACAACACCGCCTCTGTTTCCTCTTTTGAACAAGAGGTACATGATCAATACTCCGCAGTCGCCATGTTGTTTTTGGAGTTTGTGATGTCATAAACTCTTAACTGAGGGCTGCTCCCCCTGGTGGATATATTGGGGAACCAATGGAAAGCACAGTGTGGGAGGAAAATATTGCCATGGAAGAGAGCAGAACGTGCTAGATGTTTGGAGAAGTACTTGGCACGCAATGAGACAGGAAAAAGTCTAAACAATCGATGAAGTAACCCTGTGTCTGGCTGTGATTTGGTCAGTGTGGGGGCTCAGCTAGTGTTAGAGCTGAGCTAGAGGGACTAGCCCTTCTTCTCAACCTGACATTTGTTCCATCCACAGCTCACGCTCTCCCTGCAAGTCACGCCCACTGTAGACCATACGTTATTCTCCTCCAATTTTACAGTTCAGCAGACGTCGATCGGGAAAGATGGAAATGCGACTGGTGAAAAGGTCCTCGCATGGTGTTAAGTGAGAGACGTAAATCACGTGACACTCCTCCAAAGTTTTCTTTGACCTTCTTCGCCACACAGAAGGACGAACTTTCAGCGCTGCACGGTTCAAGTGGAGGGTTAAAAGTTCGGCGCGCGTGTTGACGCAGGGTTCAGATTCAAGACGGGAGCAGCCCAGAGTGACGATTCATCACAGCTGTCAGCGGCGGCGTGGGCGGGAATCCCCACCGGAGACGGAACCCTGGCCGGTCCTGATGAGACAGATTCATCTTCCGCCGTCGCTCCAGTGATGCTGGGTTAAGCAGGAGAGGAGGAGAGGTTCAGGGTGAATGAGAAGGTTCTCAGCCAAGAAAACGTCTCAACATCACTGCGAAAAACAGCTGCAATTGCAAGGTGCGTTGTAATGAAACCATATTTATTCATCTATATAATCTCATCTTCTCCAATATAGTCTGCACGTTTCATTTTTTTCTGGACCCCCCCCCCCATGCTTCTCATATGGCCCTCTGGGAATCAGCCCCGCCTCCCCGGTCCGAAGGGTCACTATCAGTTACCGAGCAGATTTTCCTCACAGCTTCCAGTAAATAACATCTTTTCTGATCTGTATCTGCCCTGGACTCCCACGGCGCGACCTGGATGCCTGCAGAGACTCGGTCATTGATTCAAGCGCAGTCCTGGAGAGGACTTTGCTGCGGTGCACGTCACACAGCGACACCGTGAACGTGTCTCGGCTCACACGAGGGGGAAGGTTTGGTTGTGAATCACAAACACTTGTTGCTCCTTCTCGAGTTCCCATGATGCCACTGGGTGTCTGTGAGTGACTTTAAAGTTTTTATTTTTGTTTCCTGTTTAAGTAAGTGTGTGTGCTGAAACGGCTGTGTGAGTCTATGTCAAGCTGTGTGTCTTGACAAGCCACCTTCTTCTGAGGACGTTTGGCTTTGTGAGAATGTTTTGGCCTGTCCTCACAAGGTTTAGAGGCTTCCAACGTCAGTCCGCGTAGTTTATTGTAACTCGCTCTCAGAGTCAGAGTCCTGGTTTAGCCGTTTGTGTTGGATGGATAAGTTAAGGGTGCGAGGCTGTTGAAGGCTGTTGTAGGCAAAACTACAAAATATCCAGGTTATTATCATAGGCTTTTAGTTTGTTTCAGAGGAGAGGTTAAGTTTAGCCATGTGTTTTAGGTGGTTAGCTTTAGGGTCAGACTCTGGGGAAAGGGTTATATCAATGACGGTCCTCACTGAGATAGGAAGACAACGTGTGTGTGTGTGCACAACAACTAATACCTTAGTTAAACACGCTGAAGTTCTCGATGACAAAAGTTCACATATCATCTTCATAAATCATTCCACTGCGGAAAAGTGTGTCACTTCTGAGGCGAGAAACTTTTTCCGCTGACCTCGGCACATTTTGGTGTGTGCGTGTGGTTTATAGTCAGGTTCCCGTGTTCGTGTCATTACCGCAGGTTTCCACGCTGTGGAGACAATAAAGTGCGTTGTTTCCTTTGAGCGGCAGGTCCAGCGCCCCCTCATGGCCGCCTCAGTCAGGAGAGAAAACATCACAGTTTCTTCTCGCCTGTGCTCTGTGGACCTCACTCAGTCATTCACAGTGGTCTTTTGTGGCCCTGTGGTCCTCTCCCTGGTCCTGCTGTCTCCCCCACGTGTGGACTCTCACCCTGACGCTCACCTCTGTGCTTACCTGCTGTCCCAGAGCAGGTACACAAACAGGCAGAGGCTTCTCCATCACGGATTCTGTCGGTGGAGCAGCATCTCTGTGTTTGACAGCTGCATGACGGACAGGTGCTTCTAATGGTCCATTCTCCTGAATTATTGAAGGCGGGGCTAAATCCAGGTGCTGAGAGTGATTGACAGGCGCTCGCTCACCTGAAGCTCATTCATATTTGAAGCTGGTGAATTACGCTGATTTTGTGATTCTGGAAAGTTGAGTCGATTACCGGAGGAAGTCGCTGTCGGAGGTGCAGCTGTCTGGTTTCCCCTCCCAGGAAAGCGCATGTCCCACTGCAGGCACTTGGAGTCATCTTTTTCACACACTGGGAAATCGCCATTATTTGTGAGTGTCTAAACATGATTCATAGGTCGCTGTCGTTCACACTCCCTCCTCACCCTCGCTCACTCTCTTCATCCCAGGGGCCAAACATTGACCAGCACCCCACAGTGACAAGTGCTCTCTCGCTATGTATCCAAGTTCTGAAACATAAACATTTTCAATTCACTTGTTCGTTTATTTCTGAAAGAAAAAAACCATTAAAAACTCAGGCAAAAATGAAAGTTTCGGAGTTGTGGCCAAGTGCTGGTGACTCTTCAAGTGCTCCGGTACGCTACCGCCCCATGCTGCCCCATAGAGTGCAGTGGTGTTTAATTCCAATACAAAATTTAAAGTAGGGTGATAATGTTGGGATGACAATAAAGTGTCTGCGGAAATGAGCGACTGGGTGAAGGTCTGCACTCTCTGAGCACCTTTCTTGTGTAGCACAGAGACTGATATTGTGAGCTGGTGTTGGGCCTCGGGTCTCGTGTTTGACTCAATGCTCTGTTGTGTGTTTCCAACATGCACGTGAACCCTGGATGTTTTGAGGAACCTTGTGAGTTGGATTTTCTCAGCCCTTTAATGACTCGTCCACAGAGTCGCTCAGATACGGGACTGGATTTGTCACCAATAAATGCCTCTAGAAAGTCCATTTTACTGGTGAACCGAAGCAGCAGAGTGCGATCCACGTCCTCTCCATGTGGACTGGACTTGATGGAGCTCTTCTGCAGAAGTCAGCGTTTGTGGCTTCTCATCAATATTAACCAGTGACGCTGAGTGAATGTATAAGCATGAATTAGTCTTCATAAAAACCGATCATGCGCTGCCGCTGAGGTCACGGGACACGGCAGTGTGATGGACCAGGAGTCGCTGCAGGGACGCCTGCCAAATCCTGCACTTGTCAGTCTGCCAGAGCCCTTCTGTTTCCCTGGTCATCACCCAGGGAGTCGCAGAGTGGCTTCGATCATCTTTCCTCAGGTCCACACGGCGCCTCATGGGTGTTGATCCAGACCTCAAAACACGAGTCCTGGGGGCCAAATTCTGACCCGCCCAACTCATTTTATGTGGCCACCTGACTAGTCATTCAAAGGTAACAAAACCTAGACCCTGTTCCGTCGCATGTCATAGTCCCCATGGGCTACATTACATACTGTGACCATTTGGGCCAAAAGATCAGACGAAAAAGTCTGAAATGAAGCTTGTACTTCGAGAAGAAAGAAGAGTCTGTGGAGTGAAAACAATTCACCTCCAAACATTAAAACTTTCCTGTGTTCAACTTGAAACAGAGCAAAACTGCAAAATAAATAGTACTTTCTTTAAAATCATTTAAGTTCTAAATATACCAAAATAGATTGTTTTACAGAGAGAATGAGAAAATATCTTGTATCAAGGGGTGTTTTTTTTATAGCTATAGTTGTGTCAGATATTCACCACTTTAATTCAACTGGCCACCCATGTTCTCGCGGCCCTGCGCAGGAGGTGATGCTCCTGAGGCCACTCGGCTCTCTGCAGTTCCACGACGCATCACTTCAGAGATCAGACCTTCCGTCCTGCCCTGACTTGAGGATGTTTGCAGGGATGGGAGCTGTGCGCCGGCGTTGAACCTCAGACCTGCCAGCAGCTAAAGCACACACAGAGTTTAGGTCGAGAGCTTGAAGCTGGAGAGGAGGAAGCAGCGATGCCCTCAGCGCTCCTCACCCAATTGGACAGACCTGGAGTCAGCAGGTTGGTTTAAGAGAACACACACGTGCATGAGCACACATGCACACAGTGGCTGAGCAAACAACATCAGCAGCGCATAAACAGGTGTAATCAAAGGCACAAAGTGCTGAAGAGGGTGGAATGTGTGACGTGTGTGATGAAAGGAGCCTTTGAGCCGGTAAAAAGCTCCTCGATGAAGACCACAGAAGAAGAAGACAAAGACGAGCGGCTGCCCCAGGCTTGTTAGTTTGTCTTTAACAGCAGTTTGTTTGAACCTCAGCGCTGCCTGTTTTCCGATCGACGGCGCCGCGGGCCCGAGGAGGGGTGCGGGAGACTGTCCGACCACCCGTCCGCCCCCCTCCAGCGCTGGACGCCGAGCAGAAAGCGCTGATGGTTAGGCAGCTTTGTGCTGAAGCCCAAACTTTAAAATGCTGCGTCGGCCCTCGACACACACATCAGCAGAAACACATGGACGCGTCCGTCACCTGGTAGCTCACACGCGGGCTGCTTCACCTGGAGCCAGAGACGCAGCTCTAGCACGTTCCTGAGGTCAGCAGTGGTGACGTCCGGCTAGAGGGCGCCGGTCTAGCTACCAAATGCGTCCTAAGTGTGTCCTACCTGCCGCCAAGTGATGACGTCACATCCGGAATATACTATATCTTTTTTTTTTATGTTTTAATGAGCCAGAGGAAAATGAAATAAAGGATTTAAAGGCCATCTCTACCACATGCGTAGCATTTACTTCCACAAAATACGATGTTTGTCATGACATGTACGGGATATTGTTTTTATTTTATATGTCACAGTAGTCTCCACAGTTGGCGCTTATACACCCCAGATATATTTTAATTCATTTACCGGGGAAAATATGCATCTATGAAGGAGTTTTCACCCCTGACCAGATCAATCCCACCACTTCCGTGAAAGGCGCGTCGTGATTGGCTGATATGTGCGGGGCATTGTTTTTATTTTATATCTCACAAAAATCAAAATAGACTCCACAGCAGATAATTAGGTACATCTGCAGGTATTTCTAGTCGTTTAGTCATAAAAATAATAACCGGTATGTGTCAGCCAATCACGACGCGTCTTTCAGCTCACGCGGAAGTGGTAGGAGCGATTTGTCGGGAGTGAAAACTCCTTCATAGATGCATATTTTCCCTGGCAAATGAATACAAATATATCTGCGGTGTCACCCGAACACTAACACTGTATAACATGGCTGACCTCCAGATCCATCTCTCCCCAGTCTGAGCCGCTCACACACACACCTTTACCTCTCAGACTCCGCCCCCAACCAAACCTCCGTCAGGCTCCGCCCTTGTGAGGAGCTCCAGAATGAAACAATGAGACAACTACTTCCTGCTCAGTTGATATTCAGTGACTTCTTATTCATGGAACATCGGACTACTTTTTTGGGTGAGATATTCGGCTACTTGCTCTTCAAATGACACTCAGCTACTTCTCGTTCAGTCGATATTCAACTTCCTTTGTATGCAACAGCCAGCAACATCGTCCTAAGGTGACATGTGGCTGCTTCCTGTTTCAGGCGATGTTCAGTAACTTCCTTTCTGTTTGACATTTACTGTAGCTGCTTCCTGCTCAGATGATATTCAGCAACTACCTATTCATGGGCTTACTTTTTTTGGGCATGATATTGGACTACTGCCTCTTCAAGTGATCCTTGGCTACTTCCTTTTCCGGTAATATTCGCCGACTTCCTTTTCGTGGGTCGTCGGACGACTTCCTTTCTGTTTGACATTTGGCTGCTTCCTATTCAGGTGATATTCAGAAACTTCCTATTCGTGGGACTTCTTTTCGTTTGTCACAATATTTGTCGATTTCCTCTTGAGGTGATACTCGGCTACTTCCTATTCAGGAGTTCCATTTCGTGGGTCGTCGGACTACTTCCTCTGTGGGCGACCTTCCACCGAGTCAGCAAGAAAACGCACAGTGGTGTGACCTAGTAGCGGTACTACTAGCGTGTGTGAAGAATCGTCGTCCCCTGAGCGAGTGGGATTAGACTCGGTCGGTCAGTGACTCGGCAGCCGGTGACTTCTGACAGTGTTCCGCTCAGGAGGAAGGAAAGCTTTGGAGGCTGTAAATCTCACCCTGGCTTTCTCCTCCAGCTTCTGATGATCTGTTTTCCTCCGGCTCGTGTGTGTGTTTGTTGGTGTGCGTGGCTGCAGCGTAGCATCTGGTGCGACTTGCTGGTCTGGCGATTCATCCGGCTGCTGCTGGAGACGTGCGCTCCTGTGTTTGTCCGACCCATTCTGCGCCATCATCAGAAGGTTGAGCTGGCGTTTATCAATCCTGGGCGAGAGCTGCAGCCGCGGAGGTCCGTGCAGCAGTGTGTCGGCTCATCGCTCCAGCTTCTGCTGTGACAGTGATATAGCGCGGCGTGTGCCGTAAATCCCTTCTGTTTGTCTGGTTCCCCCCTCATTAGTGCGAGAGAGTGAACGTTAGCACAAGTGTCCTGCGTTGGACCGTGAGATTAGTAATTAACGGCGAGTCTAACGACGGGAGGAAAGCGCCTCCACAGTCCGACCGTCTCCAGCTGCTGACGTAGCCAGACATCCTCCGAGCTGCGAGTGTTGCTGTAGCTGCAGGGAGACACTCGGCCGGTGCAGGGACCAAAGCTGTCCCTTTTACCGAATGTGTCCCAGCTGACGCGGGAGGATGACGTCACACCCGCCAGAGATGATGATGGCTGTTTTGTTTGGTTTTTATTTATAAAAACATTTATGGAATATGAGAACATTGTGGACACAAATGAAGGATTTGATGGCACTTTCTAAGGTATTTCCACAAAATACGATGTTTGTCATCGGCTCGTTTCTTTACTTTCAAAGTAGAGTTCTAAAGCCGAGTTTAGAAGTTCTGCAAATGTATTTATTTTTAGTTTTTATTTTCTGATTTTACTTGTTTTTCAGTGCATGGAGTTTCCGTGTTTGAAATGTATCTTTCTGTTGGTCATTTTTTTTGTCTGATTTATTTTGGATCATAAACAATGTGCCTATTACGAAGCTTAGAAGTTTTATTTTCTTAACGCTGGGATCAGTCATGTTTTTATGGCTGCTGTTTCTTCATTCCCATTCTTCACTGGACTGTGCATCTGTGTCCTGATGGCAGTGATGTGTGGAATAGCAACAAGTTCTTGATCAAAAGTTCTCCATTGAAGTCATGCAGAGGCTCCGTTTGTTAGCTGGAGGGAATTATACACCTCCAAAGATATTTTTATTCATTTGCCAGGAGACATGTCCCTCTATCAAGGAGTTTTCCCCCCTGACCGAATCAGTCCTACCACTCCCGTGTAGGCGTCGTGATTGGCTGACATGTATGGCATATTTATTGAAGCCCGTTTTCAACTGGCAAACCACTAAAATACCTTCAGATGTACATAATTAGCTGCTGTGACGTCCATTCTGATGTTTGTCCGGTATAAAATAAAAACAATGCTCCGAAGATGTCAGCCAATCACGTTGCGTTGTTCCACAGACCCGGAGAAGACATAAACTTCGCAAACGATCTGATGACAAACATCGTATTTTGTGGAGATAAATGTTCGGCATGTGGTAGAAAGTGCCATCAAATCCTTCATCTCAATTTTCTCTGGCTCATAAAAACTAAGCTATCGTGTCTGCTGGATGTGACGTCATCATCCTGCGGCAGGTAGGACACCTTTGGTAGCGACACCGGTGATGCGTCCTGACAGGACATTTGCGGATGACTCCGTCTGACTTACCACCAGTATTTTTGGTGTCAGTTGCGGAGTTGGTTCATCTTTTGGCGGGGCGGAAGAGACTGAGGAGGAGAGGGAAACGTGCCGCACGGTGCGCTCGTTCGCCTTCGTCGAAGAGGATCGCGCTTCCCGGGATAATCCTCTCCAACGTCCACTCGCTCAGCAATAAGACGGATGAACTGGCGCTGATGTTGAGACGAAACAGAGACTTCTCCTCCTCTTGTGTTTTGTGTTTCACAGAGACGTGGTTGAGCGATCTCATCCCGGGTTCCGGAGCTCACCGGCAAAACCAGAGGCCGAGGACTGTGTTTCTACATCAACAGTCGCTGGTGTACGGACGTGACGCTGATCTTTCAGCACTGCTCTCCCTCTCTGGAATGTCTGATGGTGAACTGTAAGCCATTTTACTCCCCACGTGAGTTCGCTTGAATGAACTAAACTCAGCCAGATCAGACGGGAGAAGGAGGCAGCTCGCAAGACTGGGGACAGGAAGTGCTACAAAGAGGTGAAGTATGGGTTTCATTGTTGCTTTGAGCAGCCATATTGCACCAACACCTCTGTGGTCTCTCCAGCCCCATGTTACACTTCACAACAAAGGACTGTGCTGTCTCTTAGTGACACAACTGAGACCAATGATGTCACTGAGACAGCAAAGTGGATCTCAGTCACTTTTGATGAGCCACCCCCTCACCTCCCCCCTCTTCCTCTTTCTCTTGACATCATGGAGCAGGACGTGCTCACTCAGTTCAGGAGGCTGAACCTTCGGAAGGCTGCGGGTCCGGACAGAGTTTCCCCTGCCATCCTGAGGCATTGTGCTGCTGAGCTGGCTCCAGTGTTCACGGACATCTTCAATGCTTCCTTGGTGTCCTGTCATGTTCCTGCCTGCTTTAAGTCCTCCGCTATCATTCCTGTTCCCAAGAAGGCCAGGATCACAGGACTGAATGACTACAGACCGGTGGCACTGACGTCTGTGGTCATGAAGTCCTTCAAGCGCCTGCTTCTCTCTCACCTGAAGTCCATCACTGCTTCTCACCTGGACTCATTGCAGTTTGCCTACAGAGCCAACAGATCTGTGGACGATGCAGTGAACCAGGCCCTTCATTTCGTTCTGGAGCATCTGGACTGCTCAGGAACCTATGCCAGGATCCTGTTTGTAGACTTCAACTCTATCTTTAACACGATTCTTCCAGCTCTGCTTGAAGACAAGCTTCGCCAGCTGGACGTGCCTGACTCCCTCTGCAGATGGATGACAGACTTCCTGACCAGCCGGAGTCAGCGTGTGCAGCTGGGGACGACTGTCTCCGACACTCGGACCCTCAACATCAACAACCTCAGGGCTGTGTTCTCTCTCCATGGCTCTTCTCCCTGTACACTAACTGCTGTACCTCCAGCCACGAGTCCGTGAAGTTGACCAAGTTTGCGGATGACACCACCATCATGGGGCTCATCTCAGATGGAGATGAGTCGGCTTACAGGAGGGAGGTGGAGCGGCTGGTGTCCTGGTGCAGCCACAACAACCTGGAGCTCAACGCCCAGAAGACAGTGGAGATGGTCATAGACTTCAGGAGAGTCACAGTTTCTCTGTCCCCTCTCATGTTGGCTGGTTCACCCATTCCTATTGTAGACGCCATCTGCTTCCTGGAAACCATCATCACTGAGGACCAACCATCAGGTCCCTCATCAGGAAGGTCCAGCAGAGAATGTTCTTCCTGAGGCAGCTACGGAAACTACGACTACCGACAAAGTTGCTGGTGGAGTTCTACACAGCCATCATCCAGTCCATCCTCTCCTCCTCTATCACTGTCTGGTACAACAGCACCACCTCCAGGGACAAGAGCAGACTGCAGCGCATCCTACGTTCTGCTGAGAAGGTGATGGTTGCAGTCTGCCACCTCTTCAGGACCTGTATGTCTCCAGGACCCAGAGACGTGCAGGTGGGATCAGAGCCGACCCTTCTCATCCTGGACATGGACTGTTTGTTCCTCTTCCCTCTGGCAGGAGGCTACGGTCCATCCAGACCAGAACCTCCCGTCACAGGAACAACTTCTTCCCCTCGGCCGTCACACTGTGAACAGCCTTGTTGTTATTTTATTTTATTATTTATTTACTTTTTGACTGCACGTTATTCAAAACACTTTCCTAGTTAGTGGGCTCCCCACTGACCTGACTGGCAATAAATTTGATTCTGATTCTGAAAAGCTGCGAGTGCATGAAGAGGTTTGTGTGGCGAGTCAGTCAAGCCTGTCTACAGTCGGAGCGAGTCAGATCTGTTACGATGTTCCAGGGACTCGCCCTTCAAGTCGCCGTGAGCCCCCTGCTGGACAATTGCTGCACGTGTGTGCGAAGATTCCGTCCATTCTTATTCCTATTCAGTTCAATCACGCTGAGGGCTTTCGGCCAATCACGCGATCCGCTCTCCGAATCTCAGCGGCGCCCTTCCCCCGACCAATCATCTTCCTGCGACTCTTGCCGGCGTCTGGCTTACGGAAATCCCAGGGAACCGAGCGGATGGAAGCTCCCAGTGGTTAATGATGTCACCGGCTGATCCGTTCCAGTGTCCGCCACGCTCCCGCTCAAATCCCTGGCAATTCCCATATGTGCTCCGTGATAAGTCCCATCATGCCTTTCAACTGACCCTCCTCGGCCCCCTTATTCATTTGGCTGTGGCGCTCGCTGAGCCCCGGATTTGGCCGACTGGGGCCAGGTTTGGAAGGGTTAATAGGAGGCTAAGAGGGTGGAGATGAAGGAGGCAGGAGAGAGGAGTCGCTTAGCTCACCTTGGAAAACAATTAGGGTTCAGGGAGGGAACAGGACGGGACAAAGCTGGGAATCCTTTTAGCCGCCCAGCTGGGATGTAATGGGACCGAGCTGGGAGGACTAATCTTTTTTGTCTGCCATCGCTGACTTTGACTTCGATGAGTTGTGCCGTTTTCTTCTTCAAGTTTTACCCTTCCCATTTGAAAATGAAGGTATGTGGATCCGTCCTTCCTCCGCATCTCATGACGCCATAGCTGTCTGAATGTACGGACGATGATTCACTTTGGAGGGACCTCAAATGTGGGTGACGTTTGAGCTGCTCCAAATCCCAGATGGTCCTTGAGTGTGGAGGAAAAACAAAGTGTAAAAAGAAAATGGAAATATAGCTACCCAAATAAGCCCCATTTGAAAAGAAGGAGGGGAAATGGTGGTCTGACAGTCAACTGGACGAAAAGAACTATTGTAAGAAAGGAAAAAAATGTGGTTATAAAAAAAGTCTCTTAACAGCTAGATAAGTCAACGCTGCTGTTAACAAAACAACAAACAACAAAAATAATGAAAGTAAAAATAGAAAAAAAAACAGATAAACCTTGATTGTCTAGGAAAACTAAAACTGCAAAAGAAAAATAAATAGGTAAAAAGTAAAGTCCCTAAAAAAGCAGTTAACAAAATATGCCCCTTCTGCAAACTAGGACAAAAAATAGTGGCTTGAAAGCAGTCAACTATAAGGAAAAAAAAGTCTACTGATTGAAAGAAAAATGTTAAAACTCCAAAGTCAAGTGAAGCCTTTTGAGAAGAAGATCACCACAACAAGATAACAAAGACAAACAAAGAACACAGCGTGACGCTCTAATGACAACCTGAGTCAGGGAAATCATTTGGTAAAAATGATCAACAAGTTTTTAAAATGAATTTTAAAAGAACAAAGAAAAACTACACAGGTGATCTCAAGAAAAAAAAACATCCATTTGGGTTGAAAGGTCACCAGTGGTGGAACAGGTCTTTTGGAGTGATTTCTGAGTGATGGCTTGGGTGTTGAAGGTTGGGACGAAGCGCTGGACCAGGTGTCTTGCTTGGTGGTTTGTCGTTCCTGAGGAAACCCTTCGGCTGCTCTATTGAAGGAATGAGAGAGGTGGGGAGAGGCGTGTGAATAATTGATCATAAGTAGACTTCAACGGGCTGAACACGTCCCCCCGATGAGCGTCCTGTCCGTCAAGGGGACCTCCCTGTCGTCCGACACGGGGGACCGTCGGGGGCATCCAGACAGGAGGCTTTTCTTTTGGCCGGGCTCCTTTGCTACGGCCCTCCCGGGGACCTGGAACCCTGACCTCGTCTGGAGCGGAGCGCGGTGAACCCAGGCCGTGACCAGCGGCTGCATCAGAGGCACAAAGTGGCTAAAAAGCTCCGCGGAAGTTGCTGACGGAAGCATTGGCGCGGATCAACTCTCTCAGGTGGCTGCCAGCCTTCCTTCCTTCCGCTCGGCCGTCGTGACTCCTTGCGCGTTCGTGTGTGTGCGGACGGACGGGCGGCTGGATGGATGGAGAGGCGAGCGGCGGTAATGGCAGCAGCGAGCGAGCGGCCGTCTCTCCCACCAAATGGGCCTCGGCTGTCAACTGTGCTCGAGTTAAACTGAGTTTAGAGGAGATTAACGCAGAATGACGTGCTGTTTGCTTCAGTCTAATCCTAATCTAACCTGAAGGGGCCGCATGTGGAGAAATGTTGTGTTCACTTCACCTCCCCAAAACATGTGTGCCTTGTTTTTCCACAACACGCGACACACCATTTACATCCTTCCTCCCACATGTTTAACTCATGAACCTGATGTGAACAGGCGTTTCTCAGCGTGCGCCCCCTGGTGGGCTGCGTGTTATGACCGCACTAAAGAAGGAAGAAATTCATCACCTCGCAGCCTGTTTTCTTTTTCCGAGTTAATGAAAGCTGAGTTTCACATTTGTTAACTGATTGTTTTTTCTCAGTAAATCAGCATTTACATTTCTACTGAGGACTTTAACTCTAGCAAGGAATTGAATTTGAATTTTGTTCATTTTCTCTTTCACTCACCCTCTCTCTCTCTACATATATATATATATATATATATATATATATATATATATATATATCTTGCAGTGTTTTTTTCTTTCCTTTTCATTTCTTTGCAGAAGGTAATTTCTTTACTTTGAAATTTCAGCTGAGTTCTAACGCTGAGTTTTGAAATTCTGCACCATTATGTATTTATTTTGATTTTTCATTTTCTTCACATTTTATTTTCTGATTGTTTCTTGTTTTTCATTGCTTGTTTGAAAGAAAATATGGTTATTTATGTTTTTTTTTTCTTCTGGGGGCTAGAGCTTTAGCTTTCTGTGCTTGAATTTTTTTTGTCTGATTTATTTTGGATCATAAACCATGTGCCTATTATGAAGTATTATGAACTATTATGAAAGTTTTACTTTCTTAAAGTTGGGTTGGGTTCATATCGTAATGGCTTTCTTCATTCCCGTTCCACTGGTCTGTGCATTTAAAACATGTTGATGTGTTGATGTGTGAAACGGCAACAAGTTCTTGATCAAATGTTCTCCATTCGTGTAGGAGTGCAGAGGTTCAATTTGTTAGCTGGCTGGACGACAGCTTGAGTTCAAAGTGAATTCCCTTCATTGTTCATCCACTTTTCTGAACTCACTTCAGAGGCTGAGCTGCAAACTAAAAAGCCAAAAAACACTAAATTTGACCCTGAAAAGGTGTAGTGAATGATGATGGATGGATGGCTGATGGACAGTGGATGACGAAAGATGCAAAGATGGATGGATGATGATAGTCAACGATGGATGGGTGATGGATGATGGATGGATGATGGATGGATGATGGATGGATAAATGGATGATGGCTCACTCTCTGATGTACATAGAAAATGAATCTGAAGATGGATATGAAGCCCAAGCATTGTAAACAAACAACACATGTTTCTCTCTCACACACGACGTTGTCACTTAAGTGCTTTTGTGTGCCACACACACACACACACACACACACACACACACACACAGAGCCCGGTGTGACTGATATAAATTTTTCAGGGCGGTGATCTCGGCTGTAAGTGGTGGACCCCTGGCTCTCCCCCTCGTCTGCTGGGAGTTTCTTCTTCACACACCAGAAACACCGCTAACAGCCACCCAGGGAGTGTGTGTGTGTCCGTCCGTCCGTCCGTCCGTCCGTGTGTGTGTGTGCATCCGTGCGTCCACAGAGCAGGACCAGAAGACCAATACAGTATTCCAATATTTCCGCAGCTCTCCTCCAGATGTTCTGCAGGAAACCAACATGTGACCTCGTCGTCTCCTTCCTGGTCTCCGGGCAGGTTCTCTCAGGTGAGCGGCGCCGGGCGGACAGCTGTGTGTCCTTGACAGTCCTGCTGAAAAATTAAACCCCCCCTTCCCTTATCCCCTGCCCCCCCTTCATGCTGCCTCTCGAGTACAGCGGGAGGTGAAAGGTCAAGTTGCTGTATCTCCAGCTGGTCCTCCGAGGCCGTGCCGAGGCTGGTGAGAGGCTTCTCACGTCGCATTTGTGTTCCAAACATTTGTGTTTAATGTGGAGAGAAATATTCAAATTGAGGCCCTGTTCTTTGTCAAGATACCTTCTATTTATTTTTATTCAAGGTCAGTCTTTATTTACATTTTTATTTATTTATTCATTAATTTTAGTATTCCGTCTGTTCGCCATTTTGTTTTTTTAAATGACACTACAATGATGACTCAAAAGCCAATTTCGTTTCTGCTATTCAAAAGCTTGATCTTCTGTTTTGCTTCAAAGTGGTGGAACTGACCTTTCTCACACCATGAAGCCAAAAATCCCAAACGTGTGATGCAGTTTTACGCGACAAAACCCCGACACACCAAGACATCGTGTTCCCTCGGTAAGTGACAGCCGCCCTGAATATTTCATGGAACACGTTTCTCCCGTCTCGCTCTTGTAGTCCGTCACAATGATTCAGTGGCTCGGCCCGACTCGGCCTCTCGCCTCAGACCGTCTGTGATCTCACACCAGCCGGACGCCGGGCAACAGTCAGAGCGCCTCTTCTCTGCTCTGGTCATGGATTCAAATCCCAGTGAGGAAACCAGTGTGGATGTCAAGCATGTGACTCCTCGAAAGATCCTCTTGTGGGAACCGATGAGTCATCTGTCATCTCTATCTGATGGGAGCCCCGTGCTGGACATCAAAGTCAGATCACATGAAAAGGTGCATTACATCCTGTGTGTGGTACCTGGTTTAACTATTAACTTCTGGTTTCACCAATTCTTGGAAACTGGAAGCACGTCTTTTTTTCCGGTCCCCATAAGGTTAAGCCTCAATTTGAGGGTTAAAACTTCCAAATAACCGGTTCATTGTAACTGGGTTCCAGTTTGAGTCCTGGCTCAGGTGGGCCACGTGTTTCCGATGGTTAGGTTTAGGGGGAGATGCTGGGGAAAGGGTGAGATGTCCCCATAAAGTCAGCGGTACGTGCGCGCGTGTGTGTGGGCGCCCTGTGCTCTGTGATTTCATTGACATCATTTATTCATGGCCCTGCTGTCTCACACAGGTCCACTTAAGACCGGTGTCAGTGTGGGAGGCTGTGATCTGCTTCTGTCAGGGAGTCCAACCTTCAACCTTCGCACTGCAGATGATATTCAAGTGTGTGTGTGCAGGGATAATGGTGGTCAGACAGGACAGCACATCAGATCAATGGCATCATCGATACGCTCTGTTATAGATGCTCCAGCCTCACAATCTGTCTCCTGGTCACCTCGCGCTCTTCCCTCCTCATTAGACACTTGACCTTTTTCTGAACCTTTTTTCAACCTCAGCCACTTAAACTGGAACCGGGACACAGGGTGGGTCTGGAGTGGGTCCAAAGCTCGCTCAGGTCAGTCAGTGAGGCGGTGGACACCACGTGGGCTGTGGGCCCTTTCACAGCCCATGTTCGGCCCCAGCCCTGGATCCTGTGGAGGAGCGTGACCCGAGACACGGACCTGTGACGGCACCGGCAGCAGCACTGTCAAATTAAGTGAGAAAACTCATCCCCAGAAAACGCTTCAAATAGACCCACAAGTGTTCTGGCTGAAGATCTGTGGATCTTTTCAGTTGATTCAGGTCCAGTCTTGTCGGGCACTCGCCGTCTCTCCTCCAAAACAAAGCTCCGACTTAAGCCGAACTTTCTCTCACACGACAGACTTCTCTCTCTCCCGTGTGCCGTTCTGCCTCTAATCCGGGAGAAGTGGTCTTCTTGATCCTGCCGAAGCCGCGTGAGGAGATCCTCTTCCTCCTCCCGCTCTGACGGACATCCTCGCTCCCACAGTCTCTGGCCTGAATCCCTCAGGGCTTTGGGCCTCTCCCGCCGGCTCACATCCAGACCTGATCCCGGGGCAGAGAGCCACTCCGTCGTCATGGCGGATTTTATGCTTCGCCCTCATCCCAGCGCTGTCACAGAGAGTGAATCACCTCGAGTCCCTGCGCTCTGCCAGAGTCCTCTTTAGTCTGTTCAACACTCAGTCGTACTGCGGGCGAAAAGCTATCTGCAACTCTGTAGTTTCCTCAAACTTCCAGTCACTCCTGTTCTCTCTGGACCTCACAACCCACCTCCCACCTGGCTCCCGGCCAGGCACCGCTTCTCTCTGTTGCCGGTCCTCACAAATTTAAGCCTCAATTTGAGTTTTAAAACTTCAAAATAACACGGTCACTATAGTTGATTTTAGGTTTGGTTCAGAGCCCTGGTTGAGGTGAGCCATGTGTTTTGGATGGTTAGCTTTAGGAGGAGAGGGTTATGGCAGTGAGAGGTCCCCAGAAAGATAGGAATACAAACGTATGTGTGTGTGTGTGAATGTGTGTGTGTCAGCAGACAGACGGGACATTGACCTGGTCAGGAAGTGGCTGGAGTGTGCAGGCAGAGCAGTAGCAGTTGAGCTCCGTCCTCCTGTCCCAGACGAGGAAGGAAGCAGCAGGAGACCCGATGGATCTGGTATTGGCACTGGAGTCCAGCCATTGATCAGGAACTCAATCAATCAGGAGAGCATCGACGAACTGCTCCAAATTTAGAGCGGAGCAGCACCTGAGAGTGAAGCGGGTCAGCCTGGAGTCATGGCCCCGGGCAGGAAGTGGATCAGAGACGGGTTCAGTGACCCGCCCGTGTGATCGACCCGTTTCTGTTTTCCCGGGTCAAAGTCTCCCTGGAGCCAGAGGTCTCCGAGCCTTGAACGATTGGCTCGGGGTCGCAACGTTTGTTTGCTGCAATTGTAGCGGATTTAAAGGGATGGGGAGAAGACCCTACCCCCCCCAACCATCTTCTGCTAGCATCAAAGTCTCGGGCGGCGGCTGACCCCTCGGACTGGGTCAAGGATAAGTCCCAAACATGACATCTTGGACATGTGAAACGTCTTGCTTTTGAACGAGGGATCACTCCACAGCCAAGTGTCTGACAGAAGTCTCACACTGGACCGACGTCCAGGACCAGTGAGAAATCTGGGACTCGGACCGGAACAGTGCTTCTAGCGATGACGCAGATGAGCGTCTCAGTTCGAGAAGGCTGCAGCAGCTGGGTCGATGGGTCAAGTCTCAAAGTTGATCGCAGAGCGGCTCCAAGTCTCTGACTGAAGCAACGCCTTGACCCATGAGTTGCCCCAGGATTGAGTCATGTCTCGACCTCCGCAAGTCTCAAACTTGATCGCCATCCCACATGGGAGTGAAGTCTCTGACTGAAATGTTCTCTTGCTAGTTCTAGAACCACGTTTATCCCTCAAACCGGGTCGACCTCTTGGCCCAGACCAATGCCTCAAAGCCCATTTATGCTCAACGCTCTATCAGCAGTACCACTGGAAACCATTGGGCTGCAGTGTTACTACCCGATTCTTAGCTTTAATGGGACATAACATGGGAAGACATAACAATAGCGGAAATTCTCTGTCCTCCAGTCGCGATGTGTTTGACGGCCTCACTGACCACCATCCATTTCCTCTTTTGTGTATGAGCTACATGATCAATGCTTCTTCCACAGTTGCCATCAACCTTTATCTCTGTGCTGCTCCCCCTGGTGGGTATATTGGTGAACAGCAATACTAAGGTGAAGGGCACATAATGTAGAAGTGATCAGCGACGGACCCAATGAACCCAACGGTGAGCGGACTCACAGCGGGAGCCATCTGGGACCTACATGTCCCTTGCTGCGGTGCGCCTGTTGTCCTGGCCGAGGACTCAAGAGTGTCCTGGTGCCAAAACTGACTTCCAAGCAGAGCTCCATCAACTGCTATCCTGGACAACCCTGAAGAGGGAGACACTTCAGTGGCTCAAATGAAATATCACTTCAATCTTTTCCACTTTGTTTGGGAGCCAGCGAGCGGGTGGAGATGCCAGTGGAGTAAATCTTCCCGCTTTATGCGTTAAACCCTCAGAGAGAAAAGAGCAGGCAGGCCGGAGGGGAGGAACGGGGGAGGAGGGTTAAGCGCGGCAGGTGTTAAGATGCCTCGGTCCTGCCCACCAGAGATAAGTGTTTAAGTGTCCCACCACCTCCAGCAGATATATGAAGACTATGTATATGACATGCAGATGCACACACACACACACACACACACACACACACTATCAAGATAATCTTCTGCTGGAGGACCACATGTGCACAAACACACTTGCACACTTGAATGCCTTCACAGATATGGTTTTTAATGTGGCGAGCATCCGGCGGTGGCTGTGAGGAAAATCGGCCTGACTAAGCTCCGAATTTACATGGCTAAGCAAAGTTGTTAACCCTGCGAGGCAGGGCCAGAGAGGGAGCTAATGGGATTTCTCTCTTAATGAAATTTATAAAAGCAGGCGAGGGAGTGAAAGAGGAAGGCGGCGGAGGAGGAATGGAAGCAGGAGCTGGAGCAAAGGCCGCCATTAAATTGTTTCTGGCAGGGAAACGCCAGAGTTTGGGTTTTTCCCGGCGGTCAGTGTGTAAATTTCAATAGGTCCCACGATCTTCGTGAAAGCCGTCAATCAAGTAGAGCCATGGTCACATGATCAAAAAAGGGTTTGCTGTCTGTTGTTGAGACTCGAAACGAACCTGTGTGGCTTCTTTGTCTGTCGCCTTCTAAGCACTCTTGTTTCTTCCCTCAGTCCAAAAGCTGACGCAGGGTGGCGCTCTCTCTCACACTGGTGAATGAGAACAGACCAGTCATGGACCACCCTTCTGATGGGCCCTTCATACCGTGCCTCAGTCCCTTACAGGTTTTCACACTACGGACTCTGTCTCGGGTCAACAATCCAAGATGTGAACACAAACAAACCGAGCCTCAGTCCCGGAGTCTTGGTGATGTGGCACAGTGGTCAGAGCCCAGGGTGCAGGCTTGCATCCAGATGAAACACATTTGAGGAGGAGTGGGAGGAGCCACGACACAGGCTCCTTAAATATACATTCCATAATACAAGGGAAAACATTTGTGCGGAACTGATGGGAGGGTTCCAGAAGGGGCACTTTTCTCATGCAGAGAAAAAGGCTGGTGCTGGAGCACCACTCGGGGTCGATCTGTACACCTTCCTGAACGTATAGTCGAGTTTGTCTGACTGAGCTGCTTGCGACGGAGAGAGGAGACCTTGTAAACATCCCAATTCTCCACCACAGTTTTCCATCCTACTCATCATTCCAGCGAGTCTTGAACCAGGATGGTGACCTCGAGAACCGTGCCTGGTCTGGACTGCTAGTCTGGTGACCCTGCTGCCTGATATTGAGAACCAAAGAATAATTAAGATAAATGACAACATCGTGGAGGCGGGCCTCCATCTCCAGTTGTCACATCAGGACAGGAGAAAGACATCTTCTTTGAAGGTCCGACCGTCCACCTCACCCCGCCTGGATGCTGCCCGCGAGAGGACCCAGTCCGGACTGCTCTTTGTAAAGCAGGTCGTGGGCGTCCATCGTGAGCAGGGAACCTCAGGCCTTCTTTGCTTTCCATCGTGGTCTTCCTTGGAGTCGTGAGAGTCTGGTTCTCTTCCAGGATGGAGCCCAGATTGGCGACGGTCAAGACGACCTCGGATAAGAGTGATCAAGCACACCCCCTCTCTGTGAGGAACTGCAAGACTCAAGGACCAAACCCTTCTCCTCCAAGGCCTTCGACGGTGTGTGACCTTCATGTCTGTGGGCACTTCTGTCGTGGAATGTGTTGCTTTTCGTTATTTTAGCTGTGTTTTCTTGTTGAGTGTTGTTTGAAGTGGCTTTTTTCCACAATCACAACAGTGTCCAGGTCCACGATGTGTAACCGGCGATGATGTGACGGGCATCTGGGTGGCGTCCTCTGGAGAGCTGGTGTGTCTTGTCTTCTCCTGGTTCGCCCTGGAGTGAGTGGGCAGAAGATTGTGATGAGCGAGGAAGAAGAGGCGGAAGGTGAGTGCTGATCAGGGAGGAAATTACCCACGAGTCCGCACTTTCCTCTGCTCAAACGCTCGCGTTTCTGGGTTTGCTGTTTCTGCTTTGATGCTGAGGCAGATTTCCTCACGAGTCCCCCCCCCCCACTCCCCCTCTCCCCTCTCACCCCTTCGCCCCGCTCGCCCTCCGAACCCGGCACAGTCAGCATCGGCACAGCGACGCCAATCGATGCTCCGCGCCCCGCTGAGCGTGTCCACGCGAGGCCGAGCGGAGGGCCCCTCCGCAGGGGATTGTGGGAAATCTGATTTATGATGCCCACAGAGATGCTGACCACTAACTTTGCCTCCCTCTCTTTTTCTTTGTCTTTCCTCTCTCATTCTTTCCTTCCCTGTGACGCATCTGTTTATCTGTTCGTGGAAAGTCGAGCACTTTTTCTTTCTCCATCTTGCAGCAAAGTCAGGAACCTGCGTGGGCAACTGACCTCAACTGAACGACATTTCTGGGGCCGTCCATGTCTGTATTTTGACTTCATGATGCTCAGCGGTTCTCACGTCCGCTGTGGCAAGTCTGAGGCGTCACTCTGCCTTTGGACACATAGTTGATGTTCCGTACATAAATCCTGGACTATAGAGTGCAGCGGAACATCAGCCCCACCCACTAAATTTAAGGAGGAAAATAGATTTTGTTCATTCATGTCTGCACCGTAGAGAGGTCAGTGGTGCACCTGGCTTAAAAATGGATGAGGATCACCAAACTAGTTTGGAAAACAGGCTCCAGCATGGAGACTGACTCATGAAACAAACTGGCCAATGTTCTGAACTGGAATCATCAACTCCTCACATCTTTTGTTGTCCCAAGTTCCGACACCACTGCTGGTCTCAGCTGCTGCTTCTTCCGCTCCTCCAGGAGATCTGTGGGCAGAGCTGCAGACATGCGTGTGACAAGAGCACATGTTGAGCGCTTTAAGGTCAATAAAATGCCTGTGATGTCATTGGCTTGGTGTGAAGAGGCTCAGTCGTCATCTCTCCAGACTCATCTCTCCATCGTCGTTTGATGTCAATTGTGGAAACTTTTGAGGACAAATATAAAACACAGAAATATGACTTATTTTTGTGATTTTTTTGGGGGGTCATGTTTGCCGTTTTACTCTCGCTAGATTCTGAAGGGGTCGCGAGCGGCGGCCGTGGAAGCCCTGCAAGTCAACTCCATCTAAACCTTTCTGGATCCAGTTCTGGAAAACACCACCGTCTTCATCCTGGTTCACCTCTGAGGGTACGCTCCGCTAACAACCCAAACCACAGCAGTTCTGATCCCATTCACGCCCTCTATGACACCACCACACTTTCACCCCGGAACGGACAAACACAAAGCATTTTTATTGACATGTTTGTGTCATCGTCAGGGGAGTTTCTCAAAGCTAAACACAGCTTTGTGACTGTCAAATGTAGGCAGAGTTTTGGACAGTCTTTGTATGAGAATTCTTTTTTCATTTATATACATTTTTTAAATTGTTATTTGCACTCCTTCCTCACGTTCAGCCTGCTCTGCTACTGCCATCATCTACAGCTCTTGATTTCAAAAGCCTTTTACGTTCCATCTGTTGCATCCCGCTGCTGCGATGATGAACATACTGTACATGTAGGAGGTCCTCAAAGAGCCTTTTGTGTCAGTACCTGGAGTGTCTATTGTTTGTATTGTGGCGTGTCTGTGAACCACCTTTGTTTGAATCCCTGTGACGTCCTGACACGTCCCCGCTCTCAAGCTTCTCTCGCCGCCGTGGAATCGTTCCTAATTGCTAACCGGCCCGCGCGCCGGTGACATCAAGTGTGTGAGCTGGAAATTGAAGTGTGTGTCAGTGCGGAGGGGAGGTGGGGGGCGGCGTCCCGCTGCGAGGGAAACAATCTCCACCGCAGGATGCTAATTTACTAAGTCCTCCAAGAACACAGTAAATTAGAAAGTTAACGCACTGATGGGGCGGAAGATTGCTCTTGTGTGAGAGTGTGCGTGTGCTCGTGTGTCGGTGTGTGTGTGTGTGTGTGTGTGTCGCGGCCGCTCCTCACACAGCAGGAGGGTTGCATTATACTAATGTGATTAAGCACATCCATGCGTGCGATTGGTTGATTCATGTGCTTTGACAGTTGTAACTGGTTTTATGGATCAGTCAGGAGCGTGTGTGTGTGGAGGTGTGTGTGTGCGATCCATGCTTGTTCAGAGGATAGAGTCATATTTACATGACGCTCGTGCAGCTGTTAAATGATCAATGATGAAGAACACTTCTCCAATATTCATTCCACCTGAACACAGTCACCCGCAGGCATGTGGCGCTTCGTGGACGCAGTACATTGTGCTTGCGTGTGTACCATTATGTCATCAGTTTGCTTTGTGTGGTTGGATTGTGTGGCCTTGTTTGGCTCGCAGCATGCGATTCAGTCGCTCCAGGAGATGGCGATGTTGCGATCACGACTATGAACCCAATTGCAGCCAGAGGAGCGCTTCAGTGTTGTGCACTCACTGCGACTTTCCCGTCAACTCCACCTATCACTTGAGTCCTCCGCGGCATGTGCGGCATCATATTTCCTCCCTCCTTGTTGAGATGAAGTCATGTGCGACGCCGCACACTCACATCTGTCCACACATATTGCTGCCATGGGTCGCGACTCGGACGTGAAGGATTCTGAATCCTAAATGTCCGAAACGTAGAATAGAATATGGGGCCGATATAAACAAACATGGCCGACCTCCAGATCCATCTCTCTCCAGGCTGTTTCTGACCCTCTACATCCCTGTGGAACAGATCAGCAGCTGCTGTTTGAATGAGCCGCTCACACACACCTTTACCTCTCAGACTCCGCCCATCCAAACCTCCGCCAGGCTCCGCCCTTGTGAGGAGCTCCGGAACAAAACAACAGTGCTCACTACACGCTGTCAGACCAGAAACTACTCACGGAACGTCTTCATATTTATTTGTTTTGTAAGTGTGAGTGTTCTTTGCAATTGAAATACTCATTGCTGTTTGCAAACAAAGCATATTGTGTGAAAAATCACTGTTGCCGGGAGCTTTTTTTTAGGCGAAAAACTGGCACTAGCTTTTTATGAGTTCATCTGCAAAGCTCCTCATTTCCTGTCATGTTGTTGCAGAATCATAAATGATCAAAACTTTCTGTTAAATCAAGCATTTTGGGCCTCAACAGTAAAAAAAAACTGCATCCTTGCTGCAGATTGGCTCAGCATTAGTTTGCATGTGTTATCGTTGCGTTCCTTTAGTTGGAACATCGTGATTTCATCCTTAAAAACACCATCATCCTGTCCACTTCCACGCTGTCTTCCAGTTGTAGCTATGGCTCTTCTTCCTCAAGCTTTTTGGTGTGACAGAATATTGACGTGTGTTGAGAGTATCGGGGCACAACACACACGTTACAGTCAACCCTGATTCCAGTTTTGTGCTCATGTAGCTGAGGTGCTACAGTCCTGGCTCTGCTGCTTCCGTGGCAGAACGTGAACAAACACCTTCATCCTGCGTCGCCCTGGATTTCTCATTTAATCTGCTTTACGATCTGGTGCTGCACCAGAGTTAACATTCAGCAATATTTAGAACAGTCGCCAGTTATTGTCCAAACAGCGTCTGCAGGCGAACGATCGGCCAGTGCTTCTCCGTCGTAACTGTAATCTGAGGAAGGAGATGTATATTTAATATCTCAGTGCTGATGATGTGGCGTGTTTTCAAACACTGGTTTCATAACTCTGTCAATACCTCATCTCTTTTTCATGCCATTGATGAACGTCTTCCTGCCATCCGCCGCGGGGCCCACCCCAGCACTTAGCTTATTTCAAATCTGCTGCTGCCACGACGTCCTCAGATGGAAGCGGATGGCTTTCACGGGACGTTAAGTTCACGCGGCGGCTTCGTCTCGATCTGGTGCGTGGAGCGGCTCTGCAGAGTTTGTTTTGGTCTGGTTTGAAGGGAACTTGTTGTGACATCTCTGCAGGCCTCTGCGGGGAGAGTGGGCCGCTCCCTCTGCGGCGGGGTTGGCTTCACGCCGCGTTGCCGCAATTAGCTCTCAATTAGCTGCGTCGCACACAAACACACACTCGGTTAAGCTGATAAACAGGTCTGACGTCCTGGGGGTCTTGTTTGAGCCCGCAAGTCCCACAAGAATCTGGATTCAATCAGCCAGGGTCTCCATGGTGACGCCCCGGGAGACTTCCTGAAATTCATTAGCTCAAAGGGACCTGGATAGCAGCGGGACGCTCAGACCTCCAGACTGTGGCGCAACAGGTCGCTGTGCTTCAGCCGCCTTGCAACAGGTCAGCATCCTCAGGGATCCCAGCTGTCATCTCCTCTGTTGGTCCACTGGGCCGGCGACCGGGGTGAGAACCACATCCGATTCTGCCTCTCTGCTCCCCAACCATGGCCTGACTCTCTACTGTACTCCAGTCGACGCCCCTCCACCCAATCCTCCTACTGTACTCTACTCCACTGTACTCTACTCAACCCCACTCTACTCCACTGTACTCTTTTGTCCCACACACAACATTATTCCAACTATGTTCTCCAACTCTATCCTGCTCTACTCTTCACTCTACTCCCTTTGCTCTACTGTACTCCCTCCTGCCCTGCTCTCCTCAACTCTACTGTAGTTAACTCAAACCTACAGTACTCTTTTCCATTCTGTTGTCCACAACACACCCCTCCTACACTTTACCCTACCTTACCCGCCCTCACTCTACTCGACTCCTCTCCCTCCTTTACTGTACTCTACTAAAACTTAGTCTACTTTAATGTACTCGTCTCAATTCTACTGTACCATACACTACTCTACCCCCATCCAATACTCCATTTATACTCCACTCTAATCTACTCCATATTCTACTCTACTCTAATGTACGGCTCCTTAACTCTGCCCTCCTTTACTGTAGTTTACTCAACCCTACCGTGCTCTACTGTGCTCTTCTCAACTCTATTGTTCCATACACTACTCGACCTTCCTCCTTCGCTCCACTAAACTCTACTGAAGTGTACCCTCCTCTTCTCCAGCCTCCACCCTACCCTCCTTTACTGACACAACTCTCTTTAACTGGACTTTACTCAACCATACTCTATTGTATTTTTACTCAACCCTCCCCTCACTCACAAAACTCCACCCCACCTTCCTCTGCTCCACTTCACTCTTCCCTACCCTGCTTTACTTTACTCACTTACTCTGGGAGGATGGAGTACTTCTCCCAACCCAAAACGCTCCTCTACTTTAACTGTTCTCTTCCATTTTCCTCTCATTCTCTCACTACCCTGGTCTCTGCTCCACTTGTCTTGCCTTTCCTCTCAACCCTGCTCTATTCCTATCTTTCTCCTCTACGCTCTCTCAACGTTGTCATTTTTCTCGTCCGCATTACTCCTCCGTTCCATTCACCACTTCTCCAGTTGAACTCACCTCACCTCTTCACTATCATTTCCATCTCTCTACCTTTTCCTTTCTAATCTTCCCAGCAGTCGGCTCTCCTTTTTTCCTCCCGTCTCCTTCCTCCTCTCCTCTTCTCCTCTTCCCCTCTCTTCTCCGGCGCCGGGTCGCTGTGCTTGTCGCGGGTGATAATCCGTGTCACGGCGGCTGATTGGGGATTAGGACTAGCAGTTTATTCACGGCAGGGAGAATGATACAGCTCTTAGTGGCCCCGGCTCCTGCGGCAGCCGCTCTCTGCTGAATTAGCAACATGTTTGAATGAGATAAAAGAGTCAGCTTAGCCCGCCGCACTCCTCCACCTAATCCCTATACAGCTGTGAAATGAGCCAGCCGGCCGCTGCTGCTGTGCTGCTGCACACCTCCACCGCTGTCCTCCCTCGCTGCTCTCGACACCCTCACTGCCGCACCTGCACACACGGTCCTCGCAGCGTGCAACAGTGAGGTCTCGCAATCGTCATTTCAATAACAGCAAATATTTGGAGCACTTTTTTTGTTGTCGACCAAAATACACACAGGGACAACCGTGTGGCCAGCGACAAATTTATTCAAAGACAAACAATTATTTTAGAAGTCAATTCAGCTCTATTTTCTTTTTTTGAAACTGGACAAAATGATGTTCCCTTGAAATTGCTTTTGGTTGTACAAGTACTGTGGTACCTCGGTTCTCAACCACTATCCGTCCCAGACGGCCGTTTGAGAAGCAATTTGTTTGAAATCTGAATTGATTTTTCCCATTACAATGAATGGAAAAAGAACTAATGTGTTCCAAGTCTTAAAATAGTCTTTTGTAGGAGTGAATGTAGAGTGTCTGCTGCAGGTGGCTGTTCCTCTATGTGTGTGGCCGCTGCATGTGGGAGGGGTTGCCGAGTGAGTGAGGTCTCTCCAGAAGTGAAGAGGTGCCCGGTGCGTGTCCAGCTCTGAATGTGCGCTTCTGTGTAGTTTGGCTGTGACAAAGTCATAAACCAAGTCACGCTCTGTCCCAGACTGGCCTCATCCCTGTCCCAGCTCCAGCCCACAACAGGACATCAAACCCTGGAGTGAGCGCTCCAGCACCTCCCCTGTGACACTCTACCACGGTCCAGTGTGGAGACAGGAAAGGTTTTACACCTCAATATGAAGAAAAAACAGTCAGTAAATGGAGCTAACGTGACACGTCTGCATACAGAGGCTGCGTTATACACAATAACAAAGCGCCTCGTGGGTCAGCTGATCGGTCCGCGCACTATATGCTTTTTCTGGCTTTTTTCGGGGCGTTTCCGATTTGTTCGAATTCCGGGACGTTCGAAAACCGAGGTACTACTGTATTAATACTATTTCAGCTACTACTTCAACAATGTTTTAATTTTAATTTTAATTTTAATTTTAATTTTAATTTTAATTTTAATTTTAATTTTAATTTTAATTTTTCATCTCAGACTAAAAACATGTCATGGCTATTATTATTATTATTATTATTATTATTATTGTTGTTATTATCCACATATCCAAAAATATTATATTTCTGTGAAATTCCGAGGTGAAAAATGAATAGTAAATAAGTAAAGTAAACTCTATGTACATGTTTCCTTCTCATCCGACGTTGCTTATAATGTGCGTACTTTATATATATATATATATATATATATGCATATAAAGTACACAAATATGCCCTTTATTGTCGAATGTCATTCATAACATATCATATCAGATTGTTAACTTTAACTTTAACCCTAACTATCAAAAGCACATGATGGACAACAGAATACCACGTACATTTTAAATGTGACAATTCCAACCCTTGAAAACCAAGAATAAGACAAAGTTGATTGACTGTGGAAGCAGGTGAAGAAACAAGATAGTGCATTTAAATCTCTTCCAAACTGGTTTGCTTTTCTGGTGCTGACAGTTTTGTTTTAGGGTGTATTCGAGTTGTGCTCTGAAGTGTGAAATTCCAGGTGACCCCCTGATGAGTACACAATCCAAGATGGCTTCCTTCAATGTAAACAAGAAGCAGGAATTTTCAGTCAACGAAACCAAAAGAAATAAAGACATTCTGCACGTGTTTTCCTCCTCATCCGTTATCGCTATCTTTATTTTCCCGACTTCGACAACAGGAATGCAGCATTAGTCTCTGGTTCTGACCGATGCCTTCTGTGACGTCACTACCTTCTGACTGCCTGCGAAGGGAAGTCTTTAAACGCCATACAAACATCATCTTTACTCTGCTTTTATGGCTTCTGAAAGCAACGATCTCCACCTTGATCCCTCCCACTCTGGTATCGAAGTCGGAAACCAACCAAGGTTCGTGTCATGTCGCGGCTCACATTGCTGGCTTACAACAGACCACTGACTCATAACTAACAGCACTGGTAGACTTGCCAATCATCTCTAGGCGGCCAATTATTCCACGGTTCTTTCTGGACTCACGCGGAATCTTCAGCTCCACTCTGAATCGCGGCCGCTCGTGCGTAGCGCGGCTTCATTTTGCTCATTTCCAGCCGCCTCAGCACAAAACGGCAACCGGTTTTGTTGTTTGTGTTTGTGATTAAGCCCTTAAAAATGTCCTGCTTTCCTCGACGTCCTAAACGTGGCGGGACAAAGCGGCGTCCGCTCCGTTAATGGCTCTGGCCAGAAGAGAGCCATCTGCACCAATAAAGCGCGCCGTATATCTCACTTCATTTGGCTAACGGCTAGTCAGCGAAACAGGAAATAATAATAGCATGCAGATATCTACATAGAAGTCATGAAGGAGAGTCATTTGCGGCTGGATCCGGTGACTGAAGGTGATGTGGCAAAATACTGCAAGGCAAGCACTTTCAACTTTCCTGTGGCATCAGGAGAGAGTGAGATGTTTAATTTGGGTCGCTGTTATCATTCATCCAGCAGACGCCGACTCAGCCTGCCCGCTGCCTTTACGTTGCTGGATATTTCATCATGTTAATAAACCAGGAAGTTGGGGTTCTCCCTCCCTCGGGAGCTCAGGTTCTTGGTTGTTTTTTTTGTCAACTCCTGCTGTTTTCTGTCCAAATTACGGTTAATTCTGACACAGAGAGTGTTGTTGTTGCGACGCAGTTTCGTCAGGACGCGTGAGGTGATGTCACTACATGAGGCCCGGGGGTCGCCGCTAACCAAAGCCAGGAGGACTGAGAGCTTGGCTCCTGATAGACTGAATCAGCACGTTTTGTAGGCTGAGAGAGGCTTGACAACAAGCTGACTGGAGCTGAAGACACTGAAGACGCTGATGCTCTTGTTGGGACAGGTCCACACCGGTCTCAAACTTTGACCTACAGAATGAGAAAAAACGCTTTTCTTTTGTCTGGATTTAGGAAGCTCTGCCATTCAGGAGAGACTCAGCGTAGAACATCTGATCTTCCTTGAAAAGCCAAGTTGAGTTGGCTCCTCAGAAGAGGTGTTCCTTGTATGTCCCTTTGGAGGAAGGCCTGGGTCAGACCTGGGTCCGCCACTGTACTCCTCCAGCACAGCTGGGTTTGGGCTCCTTGCAGAGGCTGCTGCCCCCACAACCCATCTTCGGATAAACGTGTCACCACGTGAGAGAGTGAAGCCACACTACAGATGACTTCCTGTTTCTGTGCCAGATATAATATCTGAGGTTCCTGGAATCAGAACAGACTCCATCTGGAGGACTCACTCTCGAGTCTAAAAATGTATCCACCAGGTCAGTCAAGTCACAATGACTGAGTCAGTTGAGTCCAAAACCTTTCAACTGCAGCTGGAGTTACCATGTTCTCTGAATGAGTCAGTTCCTCTGGGTGAACCAGTGAAGTGGTCTGGAGCCACTGTAATTAACTGAATGAGTCGGACTCACTTCCCAGTCAGTTGGCGACGCAGGACTATAACTGATGCTGTGGATACGATTGCTGACACGCCTCTAGGACAAGGTCAACAGAACCCAAGAAAATATCACTGGACAATGTGTAGTTTAAAACCTCGATGTATTTATTTACCCAGTAGCTGTAGTGGGACTCTTCGTCTTTGATGCCATTTGCCAAAGATCCTTTGGTACTCGTCTTCTTTACGTTGCTTACTGGCCTGCAAAGAGCCGTCACGGGCGTCAGCGCTCCCTGCTGGAGCCATACTGGGCTGGTCCATCCCTTCATGCCTGAAGACGGGAGCTCTTGGATTCTTACTCTGACGACTTGGGGTGACGCGGAGGTCAGCTGGGGACGGATCAGTGGTCCCTGCGTGCGCGCGCGCGAGTGGGAGGCGGAGGAGCAGCTTGTTTATGGCGCTCTTGTCACGTTCCGTCTCTCCGGGACAATCAGGAGATTAAGTGTTGAGGAGTGGCTGGGGAGCGGCCGCAGTCACATGCCATTACTCACTCCCTGCATCACAATTAGTGCAAATGGCGCATTACAGGGAAATTATCATCAATATGATATTAAGAGACTCGGGCTAAACCAATCAGCGGAAAAGTGCTTATCCGCTGGTAACGGCGGACGAGGCGGCGGCGCGGCGGGGTGACACTGATGGCCTCTGAGTCCAAGACCGGTCGGAGGACAAAGAAGCTGGGATTCTCTGGTCACAACACGTCAACAAAGCCTCGTATTAGAAGCTAGGAATGGAACTGAAACAGACCACGCTCCCCGGAAGCGAACCAGACGCTGAAGTGTGTGCTATCCTGACTTCAGATTTCACATTCAGAAACATCATGGTAATATAAAGGATCTTCGATCTGACCGGCTTCTGACTGGAGACTGCTCAGGAAGGAGGGTCACTTGGAGGGCTGCCATGAAACCTCACTGAAATGTAAAGTATTTTATACTTAATGTAAAGTATTTTATTATTTTGGAATACATTATATTGGATTAGTTTGGATTTGCTCTTCCCACAATTGGTAAATTTTGGTTGTTATGGCAGCATTTCAACATGAAAGCAAAGAAAACCATTTTAGAAAAAGCAAAATCAGCATCGTAACCAAAAATAAAAATGAAATATACGTAAAACTAACAAAATAACACATGATAAAGTGCAAGAGGAATGTGTAGAAATCTCCAAAATGCCCAACAATGAACACTGAGTCCAGTTAGGGTCCACCACTGTCTTCCGCACCGACCGAGTCGCTCCCCCATGCAGTGAGAGTGGATCAGTCCGTCTCTGGAGGAGTTACCCAGCCTTGGACAGAGAGCTGGAACCCGTACGACGGTCGCATCCGCTGCTAGCCACGGCTCCGTGACTAGCATCGTGTTACACTCTCCCACCGATGCAGGACCATTGCCACCAGCTCGCTGTCGTTGGTGCTGGTCCCGTCTTTGTAGCATGGTGTTAGCATGTAATGCTGGGTTATCACTGTCCAGCAAATCCACACACAAACAGGACAGAAAAACTGAAAAAGCTCAGGAAGAACAGGAGCTGCCCAACTGGCTGCTGCTCGTGCAGTCGCCTTTCTTCTACTTTCTAGGTTGTTGGAGATACCTTCATTGGGACAAAGAAAAAGGTCAGACTTTGGACCAAGAATGTTGGAGATAAAGAAGAGGACAAGAGATGAGGTTCATGATGAAGGTGTCACCAGCGGATGGTGAAGAGAGGTGGAGCACCTGCTGTGAGGTTGGAGAGGCTTCTGAAGATGTCTGAGGCTTTCAGCAGAAACAGCACACGAGGAGGCTACAGCTGCTGTGACCTGAATCGAGGACGAGTCAGGCTGAGATGGAGAGCAGAAGGTGTGAGGGGAGGTGGGGGCGTCGGACCGTGGGACTCTGACTCGCAGGCCGCCTCATTGTTCACGCCGCAGCTGTAATTTAGAAGGAAAGTGGCGTCAAAAGCGGCGATAAATCCTGCGAGTGCCGAAACCATCCCAGTCATTATGTGCCAGTGAGACACTGGCCGGCCGGTAAATACCCCCGAACACACACACCGCTGTCTTTGTGGGGACATTTCCGTGACAGTGCTGTCCCCAGCCTGAGCAGCCAAAACAAATGGCTCGCCTGAACCAGGACTCCTCATGATCAAACTTAATCCCAATCATGTTGACGCCTTAATCCTTAAATGGAGGCTTAACCTCTAATGTTCCCATCAAGCAAAATGTCCCAACAAGTAGGTGTGTTTCCAAGAATGGTGTCCCATACACAAGCGCTGTCAGCTGATGTTCATTTCCTCCACGCTTCACACCTGATAAAGCCAACAGGAAGTGAGCTGCAGCCTCCTCCTGATCCAATCTTCGGTCGCATGGAGCTACTGATGGTGTGGAGATTGCGAACATGACGCTGTTGTCAGAGCTGAGTCCCTCTCACTCGACGCCATGGCTGCATGGCTGCTGCTGCTGGCGCTCATGTCCAACATCCACGCTGAGGTCATCCTGACACCAGGGAGCGTCAATGACTTCCACCTGGACGACACCGCTGATTTCTGCTCCGTCTCCAGATGGACCAGTGAGCGGAAGCAGCTCCTGTGGAACTCTTCCGCCTCCTATTATCGGCTAACAGATCTGGCTGTTTCCCACTCGGGTCAGTACCTGGAGCAGTGCTGGACCCGGGGCAACGCTGGAGAGGAACTCCACTCTCCTCATCTGTGACAACCAGGAGATGAGTGAGCACGTCCTGCTCCATGATGTCAAGAGAAAGAGGGGGGAGGTGAGGGGGTGGCTCATCAAGAGTGACTGTGATCGACTTTGCTGTCTCAGTGACATCGTTCGTCTCAGTTGTGTCACTAAGAGACAGCACAGTCCTTTGTTGTGAAGTGGAACATGGGGCTGGAGAGACCACAGAGGTGTTGGTGCAAAATGGCTGCTCAAAGCGACAGTAGAAGTTGTTCAGGTCCTGTGCAAGAGCGAGGTTCTTCAGAGTGTGGGGGGCACGTGGCTTGTAGTTAGTGATCACCTTGAGCCCTCTCCACACCGCAGCCGAGTCATTGGCTGAGAACTGCTGCGTGAGTTTGTCAGAGTATGCGGCCTTAGCTTTCTTCAGCTCCCTCTGAAACCCATACTTCAGCTCTTTGTAGCACTTCCTGTCCCCACTCTTGCGAGCTGCCTCCTTCTCCCGTCTGATCTGGTTGAGTTTAGCTGTGAACCAAGGTTTGTCATTTGCATAACTCACCTTGGTGCGCGTTGGAACTGTGCACTCTTCACAGTAGCTGATCCATGAAGTCACAGTGTCTGTATATTCATCCAGATTATTGGTCGCAGCCCTGAACACCTCCCAGTCTGTGGTCTCCATACAAGCCAGCAGCTCCTCTCTAGCTTCACTTGTCCAGATCCTCATGCTCCTCACCACAGGCTTTGCCAGCTTCAGCTTCTGCTTGTATGTGGGAACAAGATGAAGCATCAAGTGGTCAGAGAGACCCAGTGCAGCTCGAGGGAGGGCGGTATAAGAGTTGCGGAGCGATGAGGAACAGTGATCCAGCACGCTCTGCTCTCTGGTGGGACATTTTACAACCTGCCTGCACCTGTGAAGCTCCTCACTCAGAGTCGCCTTGTTGAAGTCACCAAGCACCATCACAGGAGAGTCCGGGAAAGTTCGCTCCACATGCAGAACCTGATCCGCGAGCGTCCATCCGCGCTGGGCGGGATATATACGGCAGCCAGAATGAATGAAGCGAACTCACGTGGGGAGTAAAACGGCTTACAGTTGACGATCAGACCTTCCAAAACACAAAAATAAACAAAATAACATGCACGATAATTCCAAGCCTTGGTCGGCGCCATCTTGAATCTACATGATCATCTTTCATGAGTACTATCACCTGTACGTATGTCCTGAGCCTGCTGCTGCGGTGCTCTTCACTGGAGGGGAGGACCTCACTCTCCCCTGTGTGGACTGGAGTCAGACTGATAAGGTCCTCTGGTTCCTGAGGTGCAACAGAAGCAAAGGACGAGTCTTTATTATCTATGAGTATCAACAACCCGAACACATGTATCTCTCCGGCACAAGGCTGGTGATCGGGAACGTCTCTGTGCAGGACAGTGCTCAGTTCTGGTGTGTGGTGTTGAGAAATGGTCTCTGCGTGTTCCGATCTGAGACCCTGGTGATGTTCGGAGAGCCAGAGCTTGATCACCATCTGCTGAGGTCCGTGCTGCTCAGTGTTGCGACGCTGATGATGCTGTGTGTTGTTGTGGGTGTGGGGGTGTGGAGAGAGCTGCTCCCAGCTCCTGTGGAGGAGATGTCAGACGCGCAGGAAGAGACTCTGGTCTGAGCCGCCGTGATGCACGTAAATAATGGCTGACCTTTGACCTAACTGATGAGCAAAGTGTGTTTGGCTTCAATAAATGTAGTGTTCCGAAACACTCTCTGTCTTTATGACACACACACACACACACACACACACACACACACACACACGGTCTGTGTGCAGGAATATCTCCCTTTGTTGTTCTACATGAGGAAGCTGCTGAGTTAGCAGAGGCGGGCCTTGACTGCACAGATGTGCAAACACACACACAAACACAGAAACATATGTACGGGTCACCGCATGACATTGCTCCTGTGTGTTTTCATTGTATCCGGCAGAAACATGGACGATAATAAATCACACTTCTCCTGCCTCTGGGAGCTGGAGACGCCGCTCTTCTCTAGCTGCATTTCTGGAATATTCCGAGGCGCATCTCCCTCCCTCAGCTGTCAAACCTTTGAGCTCAGACAGGAAGTAGATCCCAACGCCTTTTGGGAAATAAGAGCAAGGAAAACCTTAGTTATCTTGACTTGAGTGAGAGTCGTTTGGATCTCGACTCCTTGTAACCCGTCAGGACCTCCTCCTCGTCACCTCAGCTACTGGGTCTAAATGTGGAGGGGCAGTGCTACACACAGTCTCTACCGGATGACTGAGCCTATCTGCAGAGAAGATGCGCTTCAGTTGCAGTCTGTACTCCTGTGCTACCTGCGCTGTTTCTTCTGTTTGCCATCATGAAGCCATTGTGTAAACTGTATTTATGAAAGTTTCTTTATTTCAGAACAGCGACTACGCATATAAAACCTCATAACAAATCCAGTTGTTGATTGACTGGTACCTAGAGTGTTTCAGCCTTTCACCCTGGGTAGCTGGGATAGGCTTGTCAGAGACACACCTGACAGTCATGGTGGTATGGGTTTGGATGAGCTTTTCACGAGCCTCAAACGTCCAGTCAGAGTTACAACCTGAGAGCGATGGTCACAAGCACAAGCAAATTTAGCAATTTCCTGTTTCACATAGGGTTGACGTACTGGATAAAATCCACCTGAGGAAAACTAAGCTAGAGTCACGAAGCGATTCTCTCAATTCAGTGAAAGTAAAAACGTGTTTTTATCCAAGCTGATGTGGAAATGATGTCACTTCCTCCCTGCGATCAGCCTGCAGGTCGCTGGAGGCCACCACTGTCGTCTTCGCTACCACGGACGGCAAACCCCGCGACCTCCGCCACAGCGACACGCAAGTGATCCGCTGGTGTCGACCTGTGGCTCGATGTTTCTTAATTAAATCCAGGAGATGAACAAACACCTGAGACGACGTCGCTCGATAGCGCTCATAGATCCTCAATTATTCCAGGGATGGACAGATGAATGAGATTTGCATATAAATAGAAGCACTCATGTGCTCGTAGCGGTGTCCCGAAAAGTGCTGTGCTCAGCAGGATGACCTGGCAGGCTAAGGGGAGGGAGGGGGAGGAGCCTGTGTGCGACTTTCACAAGTGTTTCAGTCAGATGAGCGACAGCATCAGTCGTCATGGTCGCGGACACCTGTCAGTCGTGTATTGAAATATGACGTCTAAAGATGTACTGTGATGAAATCCCGGCTGGAGACATGATGCCTCTGGTTCAGACAGAGTTCTTAACTGCGGCTGCTGCCCCTGCGACAACAGACAAGAGGACGAGCCTGGAAGTGACAGTAATTTTCGAACTCACCATTCACTTACCGACATGCTGGTGCTCTCCTCCTCCTGTCGCTGTGTTCTCCAAGGTTCTTGAGGTCCTGTTATCCCCATGAAACCATCATAAAACCGTGGAACCACGGTAAAACAAAGGTTATATTTGTCCTTCTGACATTGGGCTAGTTAAACCCGGGCATCAGCACGAGCGACTTACGTCCATTTTAAACCTGAAAAACCATGAAGTCATCTGCTGGTTGTGCATTTTAATGAGTGATTTCTCAGTCTGTGAACCAACTTCAGGATCAGCTACCCTGGATGTCAACTCGGAGACGCTTTTTCACTTACTTATCAAATGTTTAAAAGCCCAAATGCAGTGAACATTGCAAACAAACGACGAGTTTTAATGCTTCCCAAACAAACTATCTACTACAGGGGTTGGACAAAATAATGGAAACACCTTAGATGTTCTAAACACATTTTTGGTGCGGGAGAATATAAAAATCTAAATGTGAGGAAATGAAGACTTTTATTTGTGCAAAGAACAGAAAAACCAAACGGGATAACCAGAGAAAAAGGAGGCTCAGATGACCCCAAAAAATAGATACCCCCTCCCAAAACAACCTGTATGTCTCCAGGTTGGGCTCTGACTGAGTGCAGCAAACTTCATTTCTCACCGGTGATTCCTGATCCTCCAGTCGGATGCGTCTTAATGTGTGCGCCAGTGTGTGTGAACACGTGTACATACTTGTGTGTATCTGACTCACTGGTGGCCAATTAACAAGCTGGATTATGTGTCTGACTCTTCCTGAGGGAACCCAAACCACAGCGAGGAGGTGGGGGGCGAAGGGGAGAGGTGTGTTTTTGCATGTGTCACTGTTGAGCCCGAATCACACATATCAGCTTCAATCCCTCAATATAAGCACCTTCTGCGCCGCAGCGACGGCTCCGTCCGTCCCCACAGATTCACCTGACAAACATGTTCATCTTTGACTTTCAATGAAAGTGGGAATAGAGGCGTGTGGTGACAATGTATCTGTTGTCGCTCAAGTGATTCAGAATGTTTTCTTGCAATATTAAATTATTCGCTTGTTTTTTAGGCTTCAAAATAGCTTGAGCTTTTCATTCAGTTCAGTTCAGTTCAGTTCAAAATGACTGCACCCATTTGCTTGCTTGGTTGGGTCGAGGGGGCAGCGGCTGAGGTAAAGAGGCCCTCAGGCCCACTCTCCTGGGTCATCCCTGACCTGAAATGGCTTCTCTGGGTTCTAGTTTGAGTCTCCCCTGAACGACAGAGTGTGACCATCTGATCCGGGGTGACATTCCTCAGCCAAACCGCTGGTATGGCGCCGATTTAGAGCAATAAAATGTGTGTGAGCGTGGCGTTGAGGGATGTTATCGTCTCCGGGCAGCATTGAGCTAATATGTCTTCTCTGTTTGGGGCCCCTGCTACGCTAATCTGCCTGGAGTGAGCTGCTGAGATCAGACTCTGGGTGTCAGAAAGGAGGGGGGGGATTCCTGGGTTAATATAAGTGTCTGGGCCCTCCCTTCCCTCCCCGTCCCGCCTGCAGGCAGAGCCTTCACGTCCTCTCTGGTCTGTGATGTTGGGGGTCTCACACACCCCGACTGTCACACGGTGTGTTAGCCTGCCGATTCCCCCTCTTCATGCCGATGCTATGGCCGTACTTATCATAATTCATCATTTCACCACTCCCCCGTCATTCACGCCGGCATTATCATATTGCGCGGTGGCCGCGGGGTCCGGCGCTCGCGCGCCAGTGTAACGAAATTCAGCTTTTACATACTTCATCCCTCCTCAAACAGCTTTCAGCAGCTTTGCCACACCAGCTCTTTGTCAGGGAAATACTCATGTAAGAGGCATGCAAGTGACGGAGGCCTGCTTTTGTGTCGCTGTGACGCATCGTGTCTGATCACCCCAGCTCCAGGCCCCAAGACTTTCAGCAGAGCCTCCCTCATTCTGCAGAGGAGAAGGACTCTGCTCTGCTTCCTCTGGGCCCATGGAAAGCCTCTGTTGTCTGCCGGTGTTGGACACAGTTGCTGGGAATGTTGGTGGTAGTTATGAATTCATGATGTTTAAAGACTCGTATGGGAAGATGGCTGCCGTTGATTCAACCATTCACTCACCTACTAACCCATCATCTGTCCACCGACCACCAACCCCCCTCTCTAGCAGCCAATGCTCTAACCAATCCATCCATCCTCCCGTTCATCCATTCATCCCATCAGCTCGCCCTTTCATCTATAATCCACTAATCCATCCTTACAACGCGCTCTTCCATCCGTTCACCCATTCACCTCTTGCAGCCTTCACCATTCATCCACACCTTCATTGCTAACTTTTCACCTCACTCCTTCATCTATCAGTTCACTCATTCACTCATAATTCACGCACCGGTCTTGCCATTCTTCCACACGTTCATCCATTCATCAACCCGTCAGATCATCCTTTCATCTATTCATCCACTAATCCATCCTTACAACAGACTCTTCCATTTGTGCACCCACTCCTCTCTTTACCATCATCCATTCACTTGCTTTTCATCGTCATTTTTCGCCTCACTCCTTCATCTATCAGTAATCCATTCACTCATAATTCAGCCACCGGTCTTGCCATTCATTCACACGTTCATCAATCGAACAACTCATCCAACCACTGAGCCACTGATCCTGTGATCAACCGTCTATCCATCCATCCATCCATCCTTCCATCCATCCATCCATCCATCCATCCATCCATCCATCCATCCATCCATCCATCCATCCATCCATCCACGCAGAAGCATCTGAGGACCGGTAAACTCCAGGCCGCACCTCTGTCTGGAGTGATGAAGGTGAGGTTGCGGCAGACGTCCTCCATTCAGACCTAGCAGTTTCGGTGTCAGTCATCCAGACTGTCCCATACCGGGGGCGTCGGAGGTGGGCGCCCTGCGCTGAACGAACCCTTTTCTTCCGCGGTTCTTCCCCTGACCGCAGAGGGAGAAGGCAGATCAGGTGGTTATGGCAGTGAAAAGATAAAGACGCATCGAGTGGATTAAATCCCCATCCAGCCCGGCGCACACTCACCCGTGCAAACACACTTCGGTATCACTTTGCTCTCCGGACCCTAATGAGAAGAGAAAAACCTAATTTGATCCATCACAGGCCGTCGCTCAGCCCTCCCCCCGCCCCCGCCCCCGCTGGTCACGGGCTATTCCCACCGCTCTGATTATTGTTAATCTCATCATATGTCTCTTTCCGCTCAATATCACCCCCCACCTCTCCCCCCCAACCCCCACTTTCGCTCAAATCAAATTGTTACCGAACACAACCTGCAGCAGCCGCGGCCATAATGTGGTTTGTCATAATTAAGTGCCGAGGCTAATTCATTAAACGGTCGGCGGCTAATCAGCGCGGGGCCGCGCGACGGCCCGGAGTCAAGTGATTGACAGCCGTCAACGGCGCAGTTGAACACTCGCCGTTTTGGAGATCCATCGGCGTGCGGTGCTCCAGTGCTGCTGCAACTGTTGATTCTAACATGAAGGTCTATTGTCGACTGAAACTAGATGGAACGTCCCGGGTGCAGCTGCCTCACTGGAGAGGCACATCCTGACCAGGACCAAGTCGACTCAGCTTCTCTCTCTCAGGGCGCTTTCACACTGCGGGTTCAGTCTCGGGTGGCCAGAGTCCGATGCGCCCCCTGCTCCGCAGCCTCGCACCTCTGCGCCTCAGGCCATGTCCCTTTATCCTCCTCAGCTGGCGGCACTCTGCGCAGAATAGCTGCTTTGTGACCCACGACAAAACACGCCTCAAGGAAGTCGTCATCAGTCTCGCGACCGCCGTCGGCTTGACCTTCTCTCGATGTCAATTCTTAACACCACGGGTCGTCCTCACCTGAGATGCGAATTGATGATGGGGCTTCGCACCTCAGTGTTCTGGGAGTTTGCCAAGTTTTTGAATGATGTTGTCCAGTCTGAAGCGATCGGACCCTTTACTGCCCAGTATCCATCATGTTTGTGTGGAATCGTGCTGTACATGTAGTTTCTGGCATGTGCACCGAGTCACCTGAGGTGAGAAGCTTGTGGAGAGTTTCCCCGAGACGAGGTGCAGCTCTCCAGCCGGGATCAAGCCAGCGGCCAAATCCTGACTCCCTTGTGTTCACATCTCGGACTTCTGTGCTGAAAGAGTTTTGTCTCAAGACAATACCCGCCATAAGAGAATCCGGTCGGGGAAAACTCCAGAGAATCCCACCACTCAGCAGAGAGCACTGTGTTCTGGCTCAGCTCTTTTTTGGCCTCAGATTCTCGACACCTGAAGACGCTCGATCCTCACGCTCACTCGTGAAGCAGACCTCAAGTGGACTGACTGGGAATGAAAATGTTTTCCTACACACACAAACAGAAACACACCTCTCCGCTCCAGGTTTACGTTCTCATTGAATTGCTTGAATACACAAGAGCGTATTGATTTGAGTGAATGTGCTAATGAAACTGATGCACTGAGACACTTCATTAAAGTCGGCCTTGATTAAAAGAGAGACACACACACACACACACTTGCAGGCCGATGTTTGTGGGGACACCTCACTGACTTTCATGCTTCCCCCAACATCTCCCCCTAAACCTAACCATCCAAATACATGGCTAACCAGAACCAGGACTCTCAACCAAACAAAACTCCATGATAATGACCCGGTTATTTGACGTTTCCATCCTCAAATTGAAGAGAAAAAAGTGAACCCAACTCATGTCCTGCTCCTTCAGAAAACCAGTCTGTGACCCAATGCGAAGACGGACCTTGTCCATTTCCTCCAGAAGTTCTCTGATGAATTCAGGCATTTGACTGGTGTGTCCATGCTGCCTGCCCTTGAGCAACAGATCATGGGGGAGCAGAGGTTGTGCTAACTCGACGGGGGGCTCCGGATCCTCAGGGTCTCTGCTAGGACCTGTTTGGAGGAGAATGCAGCAGCCAAACGAACTTCAGTGCAGTTGTAATCTTGACCATCTCTTCACCGTCAGCAGGATGTTCAAAGCCCCATTGGAGTTTGTTTTATCTTGTCTCCTGCGCTTCAGACTTTCAATGAACCACCCGAGCCCGAGTCTGGCCACCAGGACTGTTGGTTTGTCATCGAGACCTGCTTACTCAAGACTCGGTGAGGACCAAGTCTTTGAACAGGCGAGACCAAGTCCAAGGCTGGGCCCAAACTGAATCCAGAACTCAAAAGTCTTCTCACAAGTTTATTTTTGAGCTGAAAAGTTTTCATTGGAACAAGCTCTCAGACACCCTGCAAACAAACTTGGGATAGGTGCATTATATATAACTGCTCTCACATAAATATCCTGTTTGTCCAAGTCCCAAACCATGAAAACCTAATCCCTGCTGATTGGCTACTGGTGGTTTATGTCGTGGTCGTTGACCATCTCCTGACCTTCAGAGGTTTATGGAAGTTTCCTTGATCAGTGTTATGAGGGAAAGATTAGTTCTCTTTAGTTTTGGATTCACTGGTGCAGCGCGCAGTCACCCGCACTCTGTGGTGCAGACAAACAAACATGGCCGACCTCCAGATCCATCTCTCTCCAGGCTGCTTCTGACCCTCTACATCCCGACCCTGTGGAACAGAGCAGCAGCTACTGTTTGAATGAGCCGCTCACACACACCTTTACCTCTCAGACTCCGCCCATCCAAACCTCCGTCAGGCCCCGCCCTTGTGAGGAGCTCCGGAACAAAACAAGCGCTCACTACATGCTGTCTGCCCAGAAACCTCTTGAAACACTCATTGCTTTTTGCAAATAAAGCATTGAATTTCTCCACTGTGGAACTAATAATTATTTTTGTTGAAGCCATTGCAGCCTGGAGCTTTATTTGGCTAACACAGACACGAGCTATTTTACTAGTTCTTTTTAGGGAGGTTCTTCAAATAAAAAAATAATCACATGCAAAATCTGGCATTTTTGGGCCACAACAAATAAATGAATAAAGACAAACTAGTCTGTGAAATCAGGTGTCTCAGGTCACCCTTGACCTGGGTGAAGTGGAAACTGTCAGTGCTGTAAGGGTGGAATGTTGCTCCACTGGTCCTTATCCAGAGACTCGTCCCTTCACTGCGAGTTCAGTATATATGTGTGAAGCCAGAGAGAGAATCTGATGAGACTTGGTTTTTGCCGGTGAGTTGGTGAACTCTGAGAGTTTGGGTCCAAACTTCCTCCCCTTCTTCCTCACGGAGGCCATTGTGACAGCAAGCGAGCGCTTGACCGCAGAGAGGAAGTTAGCCGGGAGAATGGGAAGTGCTTGCCGCAGCAAGACTGGGACTAAAAACTTTGCTAAGTTTCTCGCCGTCTCCCGCCTTCTCCCGCTCTCTTATTTTCCTCCCTTGAAATTTCTCTTAGGAGATTATCCGCAGGTAAGCTTGTTACCTCTGCCGGCCTCGTCAGCAGCTCTTCCTCCCGCACTGACCACTGAGGGATGAGTGTTGGGAGAGAGGGCTGAGGAAGAGTGGGGACGGGGGAGGGGGGTCAGCAAACAGCAGGGGGACGAGGAATTGGCGGAGCGACGTTTGGAAGAGGAGGATTGGCGAGAGGTCCTCGGCACTTGCCACCAAATCACCGTGACGACATCATAAGACTGAGCAAATGACACCGCTGCTTCACCGGGGGGGAGGAGAGCTGGGGGTGGAGGGGGGGTGACGGGACCAGACGCACAAACACAGACAAGCATCGCTGCGGTGACCAGAGAGAGAGAGAGAGGACTCGCACCTCAACTGACTGTGTGCGTTTGTGTCACACTAAACAACCAATTCAGAAACAAACCCTTAGAAGCGACTCAGACTAGGAACCAACCGAGGCTCGAAGACAATCGCAATGAACTCGACTCATCAGTGGGTGGCGATAACACAACAGTGACTCTCTAAAACCGAATCATTGGACACAGCCTTAAAAAAACACAAGGGCAAATGGAACTCTTGGAACTCCCACTTCAGCTTGACAAACTCAAGCGTGTAGCGTGTGTCTGAAAGGATCTAGCTGGGACTTTGACAAACTGGTTCTCCCGTCCTCCCAGCTTTGGTGAAGGTGTGCGAGGATTGCGGCGGGAAGAGAGGAGAGATAAACGGCACAAGTGAGGGATAAAAGGATGTTTTCCTCCAGACACGGAAGAGAAATCTGCCCAAATCTTCCCTTGTTGGAGAAGAGAGGGATCAGCGGCGGCAGGCTGAGCCTCCGCCACTGGAGAAACCGCCGTCATCCTCCTGCTTTTCCTCACCTTCCGCTAGCTCTGATTTCCTTCTCACCTTGCTCCCGCCAACAGAGGTTCCTGTCGGGAGGGAAAGTAATCCTCTGAAGTTTTAATTAATGAGCAGCTTCTGCTTTTGTGTCACCTGGAGTCCCAGAGCAGAGACCAGTGGTGGTGGAGGGGGGGGGTGACACAGGGCCCCGGGGCCAACGTCAGGAGCAAATCAGCCATTCAGGTGAATTCATTAGCAGCTCCCGCATCCTCACGGCGTCAACGGAGGTGCGACACCATCGCGTTGGGAAAAAAGTGCCGCAGCTGGAGAGGCGTTTATTTCAGTCACATGACTCCATCCTCACAGAACTGTCAAAGGCAACGGACCAACTGAGGCTGCGATGAATCTGATGGTCGTGCCAACAGCAGGGAACTTTAAGACGGACAGTTCTAACATTAAAGCCTAAAAATGACGGGGGAAATAACTGAAATGTAAATAAATATATAAATAAAATAATTCAATGTTCAGAAGCCAAATATAAATCTGTTGGAAAAAAAAAATAAGAACAAACATAGAATGAACCAGCCATAGAGAGCTTTGCCTTTTGGCTGAGCCAAAAGGCAAAGCTCTCTATGTCCCGATCAGTCTTCATCCCAACCATCACCTATGGTCATGAGCTTTGGGTCATGACCAAAAGAATAGGATCCCAGATACAAGCGGCTGAAATGAGTTTTCTCCGATGGGTGGCAGGTCTCTCCCTTAGAAATAGGGTGAGGAGTTCTGTCACTCGAGAGAGACTCAGAGTAGAGCTGCTGCTTCTCCATGTTGAGAGGAGCCAGTTGAGTTGGCATCTCATGAGGACGCCCCCTGGAGGCCTCCCTCTGGAGGTGTTTCAGGCAGGGCTGGCTGGGTGGTGACCGAGGGGTCGACCCAGATCCCGTGCACTCAGGTGGGTGTGCGCTAAGGTGGGCGTGTGCTCAGGTGGGCGTGTGCTCAGGTGGGCGTGTGCTTCTATGGTGGGCCTGTGGTCAGGTGGGCGTGTGCTTCTATGGTGGGCGTGTGCTCAGGTGGGTGTGCGCTCAGGTGGGCGTGTGCTCAGGTGGGCGTGTGCTTCTATGGTGGGCGTGTGCTCAGGTGGGCGTGTGCTCAGGTGGGCGTGTGCTCAGGTGGGCGTGTGCTTCTATGGTGGGCGTGTGCTTCTATGGTGGGCGTGTGCTCAGGTGGGTGTGCGCTCAGGTGGGCGTGTGCTCAGGTGGGCGTGTGCTTCTATGGTGGGCGTGTGCTCAGGTGGGCGTGTGCTCAGGTGGGTGTGCGCTCAGGTGGGCGTGTGCTCAGGTGGGCGTGTGCTTCTATGGTGGGCGTGTGCTCAGGTGGGTGTGCGCTCAGGTGGGCGTGTGCTCAGGTGGGCGTGTGCTTCTATGGTGGGCGTGTGCTCAGGTGGGCGTGTGCTCAGGTGGGCGTGTGCTCAGGTGGGCGTGTGCTTCTATGGTGGGCGTGCGCTCAGGTGGGCGTGTGCTTCTATGGTGGGCGTGCGCTCAGGTGGGCGTGCGCTCAGGTGGGCGTGCGCTCAGGTGGACGTGTGCTCAGGTGGGCGTGTGCTCAGGTGGGCGTGCGCTCAGGTGGGCGTGCGCTTCTATGGTGGGCGTGCGCTCAGGTGGGCGTGCGCTTCTATGGTGGGCGTGTGCTCAGGTGGGCGTGTGCTTCTATGGTGGGCGTGTGCTCAGGTGGGCGTGCGCTTCTATGGTGGGCGTGCGCTCAGGTGGGCGTGCGCTTCTATGGTGGGCGTGTGCTCAGGTGGGCGTGTGCTCAGGTGGGCGTGTGCTCAGGTGGGCGTGTGCTTCTATGGTGGGCCTGTGCTCAGGTGGGCGTGTGCTTCTATGGTGGGCGTGTGCTCAGGTGGGTGTGCGCTCAGGTGGGCGTGTGCTCAGGTGGGCGTGTGCTTCTATGGTGGGCGTGTGCTCAGGTGGGCGTGTGCTTCTATGGTGGGCGTGTGCTCAGGTGGGCGTGTGCTTCTATGGTGGGCGTGTGCTCAGGTGGGCGTGTGCTTCTATGGTGGGCGTGTGCTCAGGTGGGCGTGTGCAGCAGAAGACGAATCGCGCTGCTGGCAGACTGCTCTAATATATCGCAGGAGCTGCCACATAGTCGATGCGCTTTTAATTCACCTCTGACGCCACACACAGACGTGGACGTCCACGCACACACACACACACACACTCATTCTCCGGCTCCTAATGGAAATCGAATCATTTCTCCACCTGCTTGTTGACACACTGGCTGCTCTGCGAGTCATTCGCCGCCGACGTCCCGCGTGTATTAACAAAGACTCACGGGGGGCGTTTATGAAGCTGCGCAGCGACGCCAGGCTAATTGCATTAACCAAGCCGAGGAGAAGCCCATGATTCTGACCCCGCCGTGTTTATGACCCACGGATCAATTCCGCCCTCTCGCCCGGCTTCCCGCTCTCCCATCACCTCGTGTCTAATTACCGTTAAGATGCTGTTTATGATGGAGGCCCCGCTGTAAAACGGCGGCGGGGAAACGCAAGGCTTTACTGCGCCGGCCTGGTCGCGCTGATACCAGGCGGCAGTTAGGGCTGTCCGGTGAGGTTTTCATTTCATTTTTATTCGCACCCGGGCGATTATGACACTTAGGTTTTTATTCAGCGTTTATCTAATGGCTGCCGCGGGACGGCCTTTCTTTTATTTGGTGCTCAATCAGCCTGGATTTAGCACCCGTCAGCTCCGGACAGGAAGTCAGGCGAACCCGTGCACTCCCGCCAAGGGAGCCGAAAGATCCAGGAACCTTGGAGGTACAATGATTTGGATCTCTGACTGTGAACTGAAGCACAAACTTGCTGTCTCCGCAGCAACCAGGTTGAGTCGCAGCTCTCACAACTGAGTCCCAGCTGTTCAGACAGAGGTGACTCCGGTGGTCGCTGATGGAGAGAAGGGAGGGAGGTGAGAAGAGGTAGACATGAAGGATGGACGAGAGGAGAGGAAAGGAGGATGAGAGTGAAGGATAGATTAAAAAGAGGAGGGTCTGTGTATAAGATATGGTGGTGGGATAAAGAAAGTGAGGCGAGAATACAGAGGAAGAAAATAGTGTAGAGGGAAAGACAGGGGAGAAAGAGCAATGCAACAGAAGAAGACATAGTCAGAAATCAGAGTTGGGAAGGAGGGAAGGAGGAGAGAAGAGTCGTCCCTCGATTATAACTGGTGCGTTGACCCTCGACTTCAACACGTCCAGCTGGGAGGAGGCCCCTGGTCAGAGCCGTGGTCACGTGGCATTCACCCCGCAGGAGGTTTCTGAGGAGACGGACGTCCGGACGACCTCGGCTTGGAAAACCTGTCTGTTGCTCTTCACACTTGTCAGTCCCTGCCGTCTCATTAGGAATCTGCTTGTTTCACGTCAGACATGATCATCAGTATTGACTCGTGCTCACCTGCGACGTTCCTCTGATCAGTGAGGTAAACCTGCAGGAGGGCGCCCTACATCGCACGCACACTCACACACACACACACACACGCAGGCAACTCTCTAAATGCTCCGTAAGCACTTTATCACAAACGCTTGTTCTTTTGCTCTTTTTCTGCTTTCTTGTTGTTTTGTTCCCGCCCCCCCCCGCCATCCCCCTCGCCCTCCCCGCTGTTCTTAAAAAAGAAAACCTGCATTCTGACACTCATTAAAAGAGAAAAGAGAAGGAAACATCAAGAGCGGGAAGCGCTCCACTCTCTCCAACCTGCGGTCACGGTGCCGAGCTTGTTATCAGGATCAGACCGCGGCTGTTGGGCTCCCCAGCCGTCTCGTACCAAGACGATCAATTATGGATCAAATGAGGCTTCTTCTCCCTAATTCGCTGTGGCGCTCCTCTCTGCCTGTCCTCCGGTGGGTGATCCACACGGAGAATTAGCACAGGTCCCCACTCCAAACCTCCGCATCCAAAACCGATCTCCCCCTTTCAGGACACCCTGCTTAGTCTCCCCCACTTTTAAGGAACCACTTTTGAGAGCGGCTCTGCTCCCCGATGTTTGGGTTATGGTTCCGGATTTTCCTAGAAAGTCCAGGGAGGAAACATCGACGGCAAAGTCCCACAAATTGCCTTCTTCTTTCACTCATGTTTTAGAGAGCCATAGCTTCATGCAAGATGACTTCCGAGTGACTCTGGTTATCATCGATCCATGAAACCGAATCGATCCATGCACCGAGGATCTTGAGATTCATCCATGAGTCACAGATCCGTTTCTCCTCTGACCCGATGTGTTTGTGTCCATGCTTTGATTGTTGAGTCATGTCAGGGCCGTGACTCGAGAGAGGGGCTCGACATGAAGCGTGTCCAATGTATCCAATAGCTAAATGACTTGTGTGGAAGTGGGGGCCCTGGTTCTGCACAGGAGGTGGATTGGACCCAAATCTGTCTCCAGGTTGCGGCTCTAGACTCGGAAATCATTTAAATCAAAATGATTCCTGGATCCAGGCGTGTCTGTACTTTTCCTCTGATGTTCTATTCAGACCCAAGACTCACTGAGTGGTGACCGGGTCCCCCCACAGCAGGAGTCTCTGCTGATTCTGGATCAGTAAACCTTTACTGTCAGACTCCTCAAAGGTCCCCAAGTGCCTGCCTGGTTGAGTTTCACATTCTGAGTTGAGCCTGAAGTGGATCTGACTCCTGGAATTCCAAGTCTCTCGGACTGTTGAGTCCACCAGCAGCAGCAGGAGTAGCCCTCCATAATTCCAAGCAGGTAAAAACCTGAATGTGGGGGTCCTCGAAGGCCCCTACGCCACCTGCCATGTCGAAGCTCCTGCTGGAAACCTTCAGAGGGAAATGATTCCATTTGTATCTGTGATCTTCAGTCGTTATCCAGGAGACAGAGGCTCCACTCTTGACATGAAAGAAACTAACAACAGTGTGTGTGTGTGTGTGACAGTAATCTCCCCCGGTGCTCTCCAGCTGTTGCAGTAAACACAGCAGATAACCCCACCGCCTTCCGCCCTCCCTCCCCGCCTCCTCTTTTCCCCTCCATGGTGCTCATTCATAATTTATTTGCAGGCTGATTCTGCCGACACACTCTCAGCCCGTCGGTGCAAACACTCTCTGGTTTCACCGCCGCGCCGTGCTGTGTGGCCACTTCCCTCCCCATCACGGGAAGCAGGTATCGATAAGAACAGGAAGTGAAAACTGGCACCGGACTCAGGTGAGCCTGTCCTCTTAGGTGTTGGATATCCCTTACACACTCACACACACACACTGCTTACGCTGACATTTTGAAGCAGGCCGGGCCCTCTAGAGCCAGGGCCTGTAAACAGGTCCTTCCGGTGGCCTTCGCCGCTTTTCTTCGTGGATTCAAACGTCTTAAAAACCCTTTGCTTGAAGTCTGAACCAACAAGAGTGAGGCCACCTGGCAACGTGTTCCTCAGGAAGGTGGGTTTCCATTGCTCCATTGGAAGCAAGTGCGTTTCCTCAACTCCCTTAGGTACGACTACATTTGCTTGGGTTCCCTCGACCACCCTTTGGTGTGGCAGTGTTAAGCTGTCGTCTGCCTGCATGCTGCTCTGCACCTCCCTTCATCACTGTCACTTCAGTGGTGTGTTTGCAACAAACTGGCATCCAGTCTTCGAAGCGACAAAGACGAAAGTCTCCAGAAACCCATAACAATCACAGCTCATAGTTTACTAACCACAGCTCCTGTAGTTGACTTTCAGTTTATGGCTTCGAGATAAGGCTTTCTAACCTGCTAACTTGGCTCCACAGACCTCAAGAGCTTTCTGGAAATATTGCTGCAAGAATGATCTCACTGGGACCAGCAGGTGGCGCTGTTGTGTCTGCCACTTAACAAAGATAAAATACATTCCAAATAAAAACAATCTGTGAAAGAGAAAAAAAAATTCAAAGAATCAAAGCACCACCATGTTAGAATTCAAGTCGACTGTTTTTTTCCGTCTGATGATTCTCAGTTCCCTCCCTCCCGAGTGTCCGGAGAGCTCCGCGTCTCTTCCCGCTAATGCTCGGCGGCAGCATGAAGGATGCTCTCCAGTCCGCTTCCAACAGGAGTCTGGAAACTGACGGACCCGAGATGACCCGATCCCTGCTCTCACGCCGGGCTCGCTCACCGTCTCCCGCCATGACAGCGCTCCCCGGAGACCGCTTCCTTTTTTTTTTTTTCCGACAGTTTTCCACGATGAGATGAACCTCCCGGCCTTCTGTGGGCTGTAAACGAGACGGGTGAAAAGCAGCTGCCTCAGCATCCTCCGGCGAAAATCAAAATATCAATAAGCTCTTATAGCATTAAGGAAAATGCCTAAATCTGACACTTTCTCTCCTCCGCCGCCGCCTCCTCGCTCCCGCCGCCAATATCACTCAACCACTTACAGTTGGCCTGGGCCCACCGCAGAGTTTTACATGTACATTAAGAGACGCTTTCTGCCCCCCCCGCACTGCGTCTATTAAAGTAAATATACACCGTCCTGGCGGTGACGCGCAGTCCATCCTCATTCATTTTTGAGCAGGTGATTGACAGCGGCAGAGTTATCGCCGCAGTTAAATGAGCAGGAAGAGTCGCTGCCAGACTCATCACGCTAATGTTTTATAAAACGGCCGGCTAGAACTCGACGTGGCCCCGAAACAAGTCGTGATGAGCGTTTATTATAATTCTCACTGCAACGACAACAGCGGGAGATGCGTGAGCGCCTGAGTCGGCACATTAACCCGCGAGCCTGACTCGTCGAGTTTGGGGTCAACGGCGCAGTACCACCACAAACCATGGGGGGCAGTGTTTCCGTCACTACCTAATATGTAGCGTTATTGAGACAGGAAGAAGAGGCAACAACGGTGGAAATTCTTCGTCCTTCAGTCGCGATATAGTTACTCTGCTTTCGTCTTTTGTGTCAGCGTTATCTGTACTTCATCCACAGTCGCCATGTTTGTTTTGGAGTTGTTGTTGGTCATAAAGTTTTGACTGTGGGCTGCTCCCACTGGTGGGTATGGTGGTTGAACAGCAATACCGAGGTAAAGAACATGTGAAAGCATGTGATCTGTAGCACTGTTTGAAAAGGACGGGTACATTTTCATACGTAAAGGTAGCATAAAGGGCCCTTTAAAGTTCCTCAAGTCCGACTCCCGGAATGACTAGTTCAGGACTCATGTCACGGTCTTTGGTTTCCATCTTTGTGGGTCACTTGCTTGTGTGTACGCGTGAAGCCTCGGTCACATGATCAGTCGCGTCGAAGTCTCTGGGAGCAAAAGTGCTCTGACTCGTTCAGTCGACCTTCCAGGGCAGGGTTTGAAAAGCAGAGGCCCCATGAGGAGGTGCCCTCGCCGGGGAGGCGGGCGGAGACGTGACCCTGGTGAAGCGGCCAGAGCTTGTTCTGAATAAGCAAAAAAAGATATGAGGGAGCGAGTAAGGTGTGGAGAGGACGAGTGGCCCGCGGCAGGAAGAGGGGAAGGAGGGACGCGCGGCGGTGGAGCGATCGCGCTGCGAGAATTATTATTGATGATTCAGACGCTGTGAATTATTAATGGCGGGAGAAGAGCGTCTTTGAACCTGTCTGACATTCAATCCTGACAGAGATCAATGAGCTGACCAGCAGGAGGCACCAGGAGGACCCGGAGCGGTCGGTCCACCGGAGTCCTCCGCACGGGGACTTGTCAGGAGTGTTTAGGGAGCCGGCCGAGTCATGTGACGGCGCTAGTGGTGATTGGCTGTGACACTCTTCGGCCGGGACTCCGCTGCGCTCCCGACTTCCTCCCGCCGTCCTGGAGACTCGGCTTCCTGTCTGAGACTAGAGTGCGTGTGTGTGTGTGTCTGTGGAGGCTTCATTATCCTTCGTTGTGGCGACCAGTTCTTGACAAAACACTTCCTTGCGGGGACAATTGCGTTTTTTTCCTGGTTCCCACAGGTTTTAGCCTCAATTTGAGGATTAAGACTTCAAAAGTAGCCAATAATAACTGGGTTTCAGTTTGGTTTGGAGTCCTGGTCACCAGGTCACCCACTTGTTTTGGATGGTTAGGTTTAGGGTGAGAGGCTGGGGAAAGGGTGATCGCCACAAAAATAGCAAATACAAACGTGTACGTGTGTGTGTGTGTGTGGAGGCTTCTTTATCCTGCTTTGTGGGAATATATTCTTGACAAAACACTATCCTTGAGAGGACCGTATGACTTCTTGGGAACATGTGGCTGGACCCCACAAGGGTTTCTGTCTGGTTCAGGTGAGCCATGGACGGTTAGTTTTTAGGGGGAGAGAGGGATGTGTTTGTGCCTGAGCTGAAGGTGCTTTTTTGTGCGAAAATGTTCTTTCTAATCTGTGTTCCCAAAGGTGTGTGTTCGATCTGTGCTTCATTGGGTGTGTGTGTTTACCTGTGTGTGTGTAGCACTTGTGTGTGTGTGTGTATGTGTGTGGGTCGGCAGGTCATGAGGGAAAGGCTGATCCTCGGGGACAGACTGCCAGGGTCACTCAGCCGCCGTGAAGACACACAAACACACAAACACACCCGTCAGTCGTCCTGACGGGACGTCACGCCGCTCGACACTAAAAGGGGACAGAACTCAGCTCCCATTGCCACGGTAACCGGCTGACGGGGGGACAGGCGAGGTCCAGCCGCCACACCTGATCAGCGGAAGTGACACACACACGCGCGCGCGCACACAGGCGACAGTGTGATGGGTCAACATGGATTTAGTCACGTTTGTGTCTTCATCTGTGTGTTACCAGGACACTTTGCCGCCACACACACTGACGCGCTGACAGCCGCGGCGCCGTCACCTGCCCACAGTGTTCACCTCAGATCAACTCACCGCTCGCTCGGATATCAGCCGCCTCTCATCACTCTCCCTGTATGTTTCCAGTTCCAAACCCTTTTCGTTGCAGAATTCATGGCTGTCAGTGTTGTCCCCTCACCCCTTCACCCCTCCTGCCCGGTCGTCTCTCACCCCGGAGCCTTAACACAAAGGGACGTGAACCATTGACCTCCCACTCCGACACGCCAACACACTGCCTCCACCCTTTCCAGCCGGTTAAGAGAGACAAACTATTAACCTCCCTCCCCTCCTCCTCCTCCTCCTCCTGTCTCACCAGAGGGGGAGCACCTGAGGGAGGCGGTCACGTGACCTGGGGTGAGCACACCAATGAGGCCTCTGGAGGCCACTCTCAGTTTGACTCTGTTTTTCCTGGTCATCTTGTCAGATTTCTATTTTTCCTATCTTAGATTTCATCCCTGACGCTTTCCTCTTTCCAGCCGATCTTTTTACGCACTGCTACCGAGAAAGGTCTGTGTCCACGGAAAACCACTGAAAACAATGTTGCACGCATGCCAGGCCAGTAAGTGGCGCTGTTCTCTCAGAGCAGATGTTGGGGTGCATACACGCCCCACACTCTAGAGACACTGACAAGTGAGACAGGAGCGATGACATCACTTTGAAAGAGTAGCAGGTTGTTCGTACAGAAGACGCAAAACAGATATGTAAAAATGTTTTCAAATCTGAACCAGGAGTCAAAACGCTGACGTTTGCCTATTTTCTTCACAGCACCTTTAAATGTTTCTGTTCATTTTATTATTATTATTATTATTATTATATAACTACGACCCTCACCCCTTTGGGTCATGACCGAAAGGATGAGATCGCGGATACAAGCGGCTGAGATGAGTTTCCTCCGCAGGGTGGCTGGGCGCACCCTTAGAGATAGGGTGAGGAGTTGGGTCATCCGGGAGGAGCTCGGGGTGGAGCCGCTGCTCCTCCACATGGAGAGGAACCAGCTGAGGAGGCTCGGGCATCTGATCCGGATGCCCCCTGGACGCCTCCCTGGGGAGGTGTTCCGGGCATGTCCTACCGGGAGGAGACCCCGGGGAAGAGCCAGGACTCGCTGGAGAGATGATGTCTCCGCTCTGGCCTGGGAACGCCTCGGGATCCCCCGGGAGGAGCTGGAGGAGGTTTGTGTGGACCGGGAAGTTTGGGCTTCCTTGCTCCGAATGCTGCCTCCGCAACCCAACTCCGGATAAGCGGCAGAAGAAGGTGAAGGTGAAGGTGAAGGTATTATTATTATTATTATTATTATTATTATTATTATTATTATTATTATTATTATTACTATGCATTCTGTCTGTCTTTGAGCTTTGATTATGTATTGATTTATTTCATTTCATTTTTTTTATAATTTTATTTAATTAAATGTTTCTATGTTGACTTCTTTTAACCCAAAAAAATAATATGATGCAATATTCAGTAGTAATTTTATGGCCCAATGTTTAAGTTAAAATGACATTTTGTTATGTTGACTATTTTTTCTGTACAAGTTAAAAAAGATTTGTTTTTTTTTTTCTTTTCTGGCTTGACTTCCCAAAGTGTCCGTTGGCGATCGGCGTCACTGGCATCTCAGTTTTCTCATTTATGCTGTCAGATTCTCTGCATTCACAGGTGAGTTTTTCATCTCACTTCGCATGCTGGCAACTGAAGCAGCTGACTGTCCACCGTCCTAACCTGGGTCTCACACACACGCACGCCCACACACTTCCAGGCATCAGGAAAGAAGTGAGAGGCAGACATGACTCTCAGAGTCACGGCGAGTCCCCATCAAAGCCAAGGTTAATTCCTCTGCCTCTTCATCCCTCAGTGAGCAGCTGTGGGGGGCGGGGGTCGGGGTGATGGACCACTTTCTGTTCCTCATATATATATATATATTAATATATATATATGTGTGTGTTAGGACAGAAGCGGCGGGGGGAAGAGGAGGGTCTGCATCGCCCCATTGTCTCCTCAAGCAGCCATAAAGGGCGAAGGAGGCGAAGATCGCCAGCCTCGTTTAGCAGGAGCGATGGCGGCTGGCAGACGGCGCCCATGTCGTCGTCACGGTAACTGCCAGGTCCTGACAGCCGCGTCCGCCTGGATGACGAGTGGGGACTCCGGTCGTGTCCGCTTGCGAACCTGAGAGGAGCCGAGACGTTCCCATGCCGGAGTGTTGGCTGTGAGCCTCAATCGCAGGTTTTTCGGGTTCGGACCTTATTTTCCCCCCTAAACTCCTGTTTCCTTTCTAAGGGTCTGTTTGGTTTGGTTTTCGACTTTTTATTTCTCTTTTTGTTGATGGTTCCTCGAGCCAGTGATGCCTCCAGCTAACTTCCACATTCACTGACAATATTTTTCCTTATCTAGCATTCGGTTTTTAATCAAACTTTATTGATATAAGTTACTCTCTTCACCAAAACATTTTGCAAAAAGCATAGATAATATTTTTTCTCTCTCCAGTTTTTGTCACCAGTATTTTTTCTCTTTTTATGGCAACATCTATTCAGGCTGTTAATGAACAGGTTATTATTTCTTCCACCCAAGTCAGGGTCAAGGCAACTGACCTCAGCGAGAAGATAACCCTGAATTTTCAGCCGTCACAACAAAGGGCTGCGGGAGGAAACCAGAGGTCCTGGAGGGACAGCCTGTTGGGAATCAAACCTGCAGTTTTTGGAGAAAACATGATTTTATTATGGAGCAAAAGTGTTGTCAGAAGCATGGCCTGTTTCCAGACGGACACTTCCTCACTTGCTCAAAGTTATGGGGAACTTGCCAGTGGAATCAGGTGAGCGCACCTGTCCGATCTTCTTGAGTCATGTTTGCAGGCGGGCGCTTGAAACCTCTCTGCGAGGGTCATGTGCGTGTCGGGATGAGATTATGAGCTATAATGGAGGAGGTGTGGAGTGCTGAGACAAGGAGAAATGGCCGCCGCGCAGCTCGGGGATGTGATGGTTAGTCGATAGCTGCGCTCCTCCCCAGCCAGAGTGGGGAAGGGGCGCATGCAGATCGGCTCCCCCGGACCTTGATATCAGATAGGAAACGCATTCTTTTGGAAGATTACCTGAAACGGTCTCGGAAAATCAGTTTAGCATGAACTAACCTTGAACATTCCCATACTTATGCAAATGAGCTCCATCAGCGCGCCATCATCAATGGACGCCACGGCCTCGAGGTCTTCCACGTACGACGGAGCGTTTCCGATTTAAACAGCGCCCTGGTGGTCGGCGAGGTTCGAGGAGCTTTGTAAGACAAGAGAACAGGTAACATTCGTCGGTGTCAGTATCCTGATGGGAGGCGCTTGATGCTCTCCGATGGGTTGCCGAGTGTTTGTCGGGAATTCAAGTGCGACTGAAGACCTTTGTCCTCACAGGGGGCGCCAGCCGTCAGGGTCTACCCTTGATCAGACACTCACCGCTCCGAGCCCTGTCTCCTCACCTCCACCAAACCCTGATGCTAGTCCTGATCCGAACCGTGACAGGAACCTCGCTAACCTGAGGAGAACAAAGACTGAACTGTGAGGACGAAGAGCACGGAATGTACCACTTGCTTGGGTACAACCACGAGATACTGTCGTAGTAGTGGAGCTGTTGGAAATGATGATGACACATGATCGGCTATTATCATCACCTACTATTCCATGGACACCGGCGTTCGTTCGCGACATCACCGACAGCTCCAGCGGGATTCAAAAATAAGGAAAATGGCGGATGAGAAGACGCTCATCACTGAGTTTACGAACTAGCTGGAAGTTGACAAGACACACATTGTGCGTAAGGTGTGTCCTGTGGAAAGCAGCCAGCCAGAGATGCTAACGCTAGAAACTGCTACTGGCGCAGTGGAAACAGCGTAAACAACAATAGTTCATATTATTGTTAGCGTTATTATTATTAAAAATGGCCGAGCCTTTTCACGGCCCGTTTTGGTCGAGGGAAAACCGCGGGTTTTGCCACTGGTAAATACAACATGCTACTATCTCACAGCCACTTGAAAATGTTCTACCTGCAGTGTGCAATGAAAGCAAAGCTAACCTCAGTGTGGAAGACCGTTGTAGAAGCTGGCACTGGAATATCAGTGAGTCATTTCGTCGTAAAGAGAGAGTTATATTGTATCTGCTTCTCTCCATTCAGGCAAAAGTTTTTTTTTGTTATGTAAGAATTCAGGGTGTAAACTGTCTTGATACTGAATGGTGAGTCCACTGAAGATAAAAACACCGTCCAAAGAACGACAACAGAGGTGAGCAGAGACGCTTGAAAACAGTCAGAAGGACAGAGGATTGAACTGTGACTGAACATATAGAGAGTGGCAGAGCTGTGCAAACTGGCTGCTCCAGTGCGCCCCAAACCCGGACACTGATTTGACGGGGAGCTTCTGCTGCTCCTTGCCTCGTCCTCAAGCTCACCCGAACCCAGACTAACCAGGATGTGTGTGTGTGGATGTATTTGTCCTGCTTTATGGGAATCAATTCTTGACAAAACACTATCCTTGAGAGGACCGTATGACTTCTTGGGGACATGCAGCTGGACCCCACAAGGTTAAACCTCCTTTTGCGGATGAAGACTTCAGTATACCTGTTTCATTCTAACTGGGTTTCTGTCTGGTTCAGGTGAGCCATGTGTTTTGGATGGTTAGTTTTAGCGGGAGAGGCTGGGGAAAGGGTGATGGGAATGAGAGCTGCCCACAAAGATAGGAATACAAATGTGTTTGTGCCTGAGCTGAAGGTACTTTTTTGTGTATTCATTATTCTTGAACTAACCTGGATCCTCAACCCTCGGGCCTTAATGGAAGCCGGTCCGACTGAGAAGTGTCCTGCTAATCCGAACCCAAACAGTGTGTTGACCAGGCCTGCCGAGTCAAACCCCCACCACAGCCAGGGCGTGAAACCTCAGAGCTTGACTGGAGTGCCCTGATCACGTGGCGCCGCGGTGTCAGTGCACTTCCGACCCCCTCAGGCGACCTCTAATTCCGCCCGCTGTGGCCCCGGCGTGGTGCGTGCCGAGTCGCCGCCCGGGCGGAGTGTAAGAATGCGCGTTTAATGAGTGTGCAGTGGGCTGCATGGACACGCTCGGACGCTCCCGCTCCAGCGCCTGCTCATTCATATTTATCCGCTGCACACGTGCGCATCTGGACGCACAGCTGTGGAATGGAACTGTGAAGCTGCGTGGTGGCGGCGGCGACTTGTGAGGTGATGTTTGCAAACAGTCTGATGAGGACCAGGCAACACACCGCCCGGCTCTTGCGTGCGCACACACACAGACCCAAGGAGGCACACTTCCACACACCACACTTTGTATCAGTGTCCTTGTGGGGACCTTTCATGGCCATCACCCTTTCCCCAGCCTCTTTCCCTAAACCCAACCATCCAAAACACATGGCTCACCTGAAGCAGCACTCCTAACCAAAGTGAACCTTAGTAATGTTATTATGATGCTATTCTTTAGTTTTAAGTCTCAAAATGAGGCTCGACAGAGTGAGGTGAAAATATTTACTACACACACACACACCTTTATCTCTATTCTTATGAGTACCTCTCCTGGCCCTCACCCTTTCCCCAGCCTCCTCCCTAAACCCAACCATCCAAAATACATGGCTCACCTGAAGCAGCGCTCTGAACCAAAGTGAAACCCTGTTAGAATGAACGTGATGCTTTCACCCTCTATGTGGACCAGCCAAAATGTCCTCATAAGACCAGCGTCTTGTCAAAGACTGGCCCACGCGAGAATATGAATGCATGTACACACACACACCCAGACTGACAGTACAGTAGACACGACCCGTTTCTCTCTCCACCTCTGTGACCTCAGACAGAGCTGCCGCGCTCAGCTACACTAACAGGGTCACTGCTGCCTCCTCTGGTGCTCCTTCACTAACAAACCCCTCTATCCCTTCATAACCCCCCCCCCCCCCCCCACACACACACACACACAAACAGAAACACACACACGCTCTGATCAATTCTCCATCCGACTCTAAAGCTGCTCTTTAACTCAAGTGTGGCATCTTAATTAGAGCGATAACTGCAGACTGTCAGCTCATCGACTGCTGCCACTGACCGCTGCGCACATCGACAGCTGGGAGAGGCGGAGGGCGGGGGGTGGGGGGCTACACATGTGGGAGGAGAGGGTGACATCAAAGTCTTAGAAACCTCTGGTGTCATACAGGAGCGATGCCTGTCACCGGACACCGTCCAACTGCCTGCTGACCTGAGGGACACCAGAACAACCTCCGTCCAACCTGGCTCTCATCCACTCGTTCGTCCCACCATCCATCCAAACTTTCAGTCATCATCATCCGTCCCTGTATCCACCTATTGGCTCTTCTATCCAAGGAATGAAAAGAGAAAGGACGGAAGACAGGAAAACATTTTTCAAACGGACACGAGCAGGAATGAAAGAGAAGAATGGGAGGGAGAGAAGGGGGGAGGACCTCAAACAACTCAAGATCAGGAGAGGGACGTAAAGTGACAAAGATATAAATAAGGAGAGAAGAAAAAGGGAGATAAATCAGAGGAACGGAAAAGGAATTAAAAGAGGGGAAGACGATGGAGAGGAGGAGCAAAGGATCACGGGTCGAGTTCGGACGTCTGGAATGGTGACGGAGAAGAGATGTGGCGAGTGACGTTCGCCTTTTTGTGCAACAAATAAAGAAATCAATAAATCATTGTGAGACTTTGACAGGTTGTGGGTTGGGGGGGTGAGTGGGCTGCGGGTGTGGGGGGGGGTCTCTCATGGACTATTCATGAAGCTGTCGCCGTCGTCGCTCTGCCACCACCACCCCTACCCCCCGTGTGTCGGCCGATGAGCGAGAGTACAGACTGAAATATTTAAATGTTTGCGTGCGTTTCACACCGGACCTGTGGCCGGTCCATTGAGGAGGGAGGTGGTGGGGGCGGGGGGGTATGGTCGAGGGGGAGGGCCAGGGTCACGAATGCTTCCTGTCATGAGCAAGATGGTGACCACAAACACCTGATTCTGAACTTCACTTTTGGTCCTTGGACCGAGCCCAATGAGTCCACCAGGGGGCGGCTCAACCCAAAGGTTCTGTTGACCTTTTCACACTCCGTACTTCCAGTCGTCCTGGACTGAGATCAAGACTGTTTTCAATTGCTGAATCCCACACACCGCAGTGAGTCTTGGCAACAAGTTTTTTTTTCTTCACTGATAAATTCCCGGAGTCCCACAAAGCTGAGTGAATGTGGGGAAACTGAAGAGGGAAACTGAATTCATTCCTATAGAGTCATTTCACATGCAGCAGTTCATGGAGTCCCACATGTCAGCGGGAGTCAGAGAGAGGTGATTTATGAGGCAGGAAAGAACTGTATATTATGGAAACACTGAATCCCACACGCCTAAATGAGTTAGTGTGCTGTTGCAGATCTGATCGCACAGACCCAAGTTGGATGTGTGTTGGACTCACCGAAACCCACATGGCTGAGTGAGTCTGTTACACTTCAGTTGTTAAGGGCAGCAACATGACTCAGACAGAAAAGAATCCTCGGTTGCTACAGGAAGTGAAACCGTTGGATGAATGTGAGACAGCAGATCTGAGGAGTCACGTCTGTAGGTTCGGACTCATCGGAGCGAGTCTAACAGGCCGCACATATCACGCTGGTCCTCCTCGTCCTTCATCTGACCCACATTCTGCTTCTGTTGTCGACTGACGTCTATTCTGGTGCGGCCCGTTAAAGATTCATGGCTCCGCTGGAGTCGTGCGATCCAGCTCAGAGCCGGAGGATCTGGTGGAGCCGCCGACGCCGCTGCTTCGTCACTGCGCTCTTAATGAATAACGCCGCCCTCCTCGCCACCAGCCGCTCCGTCCTGGGCTGTAATCCCTCTATTACACCAGATTATCCTCGGCGTGACTGCGAACGTCTCCCATGACTCAAATTACCCAGGGCTTTGTCTGCGGCCTCCATTTTTAAAGACTCAATTAATACTTGTGAGTCTTTAGAAAAGTGCTCTGTAGTGTGTGTGTGTGTGACTCTGCAGTCGAGGGCTTGAAGAACAGTGATTTAATCCAAATGATTTCACAAGTTCTCCCCTTAACTCACTTTCAGAGTTGCTGTTGACCACTGTGACCTGGCTGGTCCCGGCACCTTGTCTCCCACCGTCCCCCTCTGCAGCCTCCTGCAGGGAGGATGGAAGGATGAGAGGGTCGTGGAAATACACCCTTTCAAATAGATTTCCGAGGAATATATATCGTCTTGTGGTTGTTTTTGTGGGCATTTTCTCAAGTTAGGATTCATTTCATTTTCATGACTTTATTTTATTCCAATTATTTATTTATTTCATTCCAATGTTGTTTTTGCTTTGGATTCCCATTACTTGATTTCCACGTATTTTTAAAATATTATTATTTGAAATGGCTGCTGATTCATGTAATAATCAGTGTCTTGTTTTCATTAGGTTTATGTTCAATTTTATTATGATAATGGTCACAATAATAAAATTCCAGGGCATATATGAAGATTCACATTTTTCTTTACATATGATCTGAATTACTTTGGGGTTTCATGCTCACATTATTATTATTATTGTTATTATTGTTATTATTATTATTGTTATTGTTATTGTTATTATTATTATTATTATTATTATTTTGACTTGAATATTCGTATATTTTAATAGCAATATATTTGTACTCAATAGCGTGATTTCTGTATTTCAGAGTTGAGTTTTCCACTTCGACAGCGCACATCACTTCAGAGACGACTGCTGGTTCCGATGTATGAGCATTTAGCGCCACCTGCTGGAGAAAAAGCCACAAACAAAACCCGCTGAATTTCGACTCCACCTGGGAAGCGTCGACCCTGGGAGTCCCCGCGGCTCCCGCAGCTCTGACGACGACTTGATATATTTAGCATACGATGCACATTTAGCGTTAGATAAGAGACAGAATTATTTCAAATGAACAATTCACTGTAAAAAAAAAAAAAAAAAAAAAAAAAAAGCACACAATCACTTGTATCGCGACATTTGTGGTATTTCATTGACTTGTACCCTTTCCCCAGCCTCTCTGTGCATCCAAAACACATGACTAACCAGAGCCAGGACTCTGAACAAAACCTAATCCAGTTTTTTTTTAAGGTTTAATCTTCAAATATGAGGCTTTACCTTGTGGGGACCAGTAACAAATGCATACACCCCCACAAGTATTTCCAAGAATTTGTCCGCACAAGTATAGCTATTACCAGGAGCACACACACAGCGTCTTGGTCGGACTCCTGCTGCTTAAGAGGGTGATCACATTAAAAGTTCATGAGTTCCTCTCATCTGGAAACCACTGCACCTGATGTGTGTGTGTGAGAGAGAGAGCTTGCACGTGCATGGGTGTGTGTGTGTGTGTGAAGCTCAGGACTCATAAAGTGTGACTGTGAGATAGACACATCCAGTAACTGCTCCTCGAACCACGTTTCTTAAACCAGAGGAACATTCTCGTCCACGAGCGCATGCTGGGACTCCCCCACCAGACAGAAGTGTGTGTGTGTGGAGCCAAACAATAGGAGTCTTTTTCTTCTTTGTCAGGAGGTCAGAGGTGAGACCAACTGAATGAGTTCTGACATCAGCGGAAACCAAGCCCGACTACACACACAGGTAGATACACCTGTCACCAGAGCGATCACTAGCACGAGGAGCACCTCCTGTGTGTGTGTGTCGTGAGGCGGAGCCTCCACCAGGGGAGAGGACCAGACTGGAAACAGACGAGTGATGATCTCTGGTTCCTGGGGTCCAACAGAACTGAAGGACGAGTCCCGCGTGTAGACGAGGATCACTGACCAGACAACTTCTCTGGTGATCACTATCATCTCTGTGGAGGACAGTGGACAGTTCTGGTGTTTGGTGCTGGAAGACTGTCTCCGTGTCTTCAGACCCGCATCAGGTTGGGCGAGCCAGACGTTGATCACCATCTAGTGAGGTCAGTGCTGCCATCAGGGTGATGTGGTTTGGAGCACCCGGAGTAGAGAGCAGCTCCCATTACCTGTGGAGGAAGTGGACATGTCCCATCAGTCTCCAGCCTCAGCAGACCTGCAGCTAGTAAGTATCGACTCTTGTTTGCTCTTCGTGTTAATGGTGTCGCCAAGCTTCTGCAAATGCGTGGCTGTTGAGCATCTGAGTTGTGCTCTCTGTTTATCCTCGAGGACCAGGCCATGCTCGCACCAGGAGACTCTTGACTCACCATGAAACAGAGGACACAGACCGAGTCAGCTGCTGCCCACTCCAACACTCTGGCTTCACTGAAGGGGGAGGGAGGATCCAGCCCCTGTTCTCAGCAAAGGGAGGGGCGCCGCCAAACACACACACGTCGAACCAAGAATGATTTATTTATTTGTCACTGAAAAATGAAGAAAACAGTGTCTGCGCTGCTGTGGAGCAGCTGGTGACTCTCAGAACACTCCGCAGCAAATGTGACGGAGTGTTTGTGTTTACTCACCGACTCATTTATTTATTTGTTCTCTGGCCGCCCTGAATTATGCAACAGTCTCCTCGGTCTGCTTCAATAAAAGAAATACCACGTGTCCGGCAAACAGAGAGCTTTGTGTCGCTCCATCATTCATGATAAAAGCCTCCATCAAATAAACACTGGGCCGGCCCACAACACAGCCTGCGCGGATCACGTGACACTTTGTTTGTTTGTTTCCATTAGCATTGTTGTGACTCTTGTTTATTTACTCACTACAGTGGTGCCTCGGTTTTCGAACGTCTCGGAATTCGAACAAAAATTTTGAGATTTTTTTGCTTCAGATTTCAAACGAAAATCCAAAACTCAAACGCCCCCGAAAAAACATAACGTTCAGCTGACCCACGAGGCGCTTTGTTATTGTGTATAACGCAGCCTCTGTATGCAGACGTGTCCCGTTAGCTCCATTTACTGACTGTTTTTTCTTCATGTTGAGGTGTAAAACCTTTCCTGTCTCCACACTGGACCGTGGTAGAGTGTCACAGGGGAGGTGCTGGAGCGCTCACTCCAGGGTTTGATGTCCTGTTGTGGGCTGGAGCTGGGACAGGGATGAGGCCAGTCTGGGACAGAGCGTGACTTGGTTTATGACTTGGTCACAGCCAAACTGCACAGAAGCGCACATTCAGAGCTGGACACGCACCGGGCACCTCTTCACTTCTGGAGAGACCTCACTCACTCGGCAACCCCTCCCACATGCAGCGGCCACACACATAGAGGAACAGCCACCTGCAGCAGACTCTCTACATTCACTCCTACAAAAGACTGTTTTAAGGCTTGGAATGCATTATTGCTTTTTCCATTCATTGTAATGGGAAAAATCGATTCAGATTTCGAACAAATCACTTCTCGAACAGCTGTCTGGAACGGACTGTGGTCGAGAACCGAGGTACCACTGTATATTTTCTCGAAAAACTCCTCTTGAACAGTGATTTATTTAGCCTTTGAATGTGTCACTTGTTTCATTTGAACCACACAGTTTGACTCCCTGATTTCCTTATTTATGATTGAAATCGCAACGCATAAAAACACTGACATCTAGCGGCCAGTCTGTGTAATAACAAGTCAGAAGCGCTCTAAAAACACCGCTCTTTTAGAGCGCTTCTGACTTGAGTTCAAATATTCTTTGGAGCTTAAATCCACTTAAAACAGAAAGAGCTCGCACTGTTCGCTCTCGCCCACTCCCGCGGAACTGAAATCTCCTCGCCGTTGCGGGTCGGACCATTTTCGATGTGGCTCCAGAGCGATGGCAACATGGCGGCCGCTCTGCTGCAGATGTCATGTTTGTATCGCGGGATGTTAGCGGTCAGAGCGGCCGGGATTCGACCGCTCATTCCCGGCCTGGTCCCGTCACACTTCCGGGCCTTCTCTGTCCGAAAGGAGCCGGAGCTGGAGGAGAATCCGTATTACAGCAAATATCAGGAGAAGATCCAGAAGCTGCGGAGGTCAGTCAGTCACGCCTGCCTCGCCACCTGAACAGACATGAGTCGTCAGATTATTTTGTGTTTGTGTTATTTTTAACCTTAAATGCGTATTCGTCCATCAGAAATGAGTCGACCCTTTAGTTGTGCGACTCCCTCCAAGAATCGTATCGTTAAGTTTGTATGAACTTCACAGTATGTGGTGTTTATTAATGGTTTATTATGAATGTTGCAACAACATTTCTGTGTGTGTCTCTACTTTTATGAGGACCAGTAAATGTCCTGATCCTCGTATGACATGACAATGAATCGGATCCTGCTTTTGATTCCAGCTCCAAACCTCAGGAGTTTAAAGCACGGGTGGACAAGCGTCATGAGGCGAAGAAGGAAGTCCTGGGCTCCTCCGGACAGGCCGAGTTCATCAGGCTGGTGGAGGAGGAGGTGATGGAGACATGGCTTTTTTTTACTCTGTCTCCCAGTCAGAGGTTTCACCTGTGTCTCCCTGAGAAGCGGGGCCGCGGTCAGGAAGTGATGCCGTTTGTTTTCTGCAGCTGGAGAAGAGAGACAAGATGGCGGCCAGCGGGGTAGAAAGTGGCTTCACCAAAAACAAGGTAGAAGGTTGATGGAACCATGACTGAAGGATAGTGATTTCAAACATGATGGTGATCTTCCTCAGACGCTGGGTTCCATCCTCAACATGGAGATGATCCAGGACAAGAGTGGAGATGAGATCGCTGAGGTGAGAACCCACATCCTCTTCCTCCCCGGCTCCCGTTTGGTTTGTGGTCTGGAGACGAAAGAAGACAGGACCATGGGCAGGTGAAAGGACGGCGTTTAAAACGGCTGCGCATGGATGGACAGATCTGGAAGCGAAACAAGTGAAGCGGTATAAATGATTGAAGGGAGCAAAAGATGGTCTGTGATGATGGAGGGATGATGATGGGAGGACAGGAACGCAGATGGTAAAAAATGCAGAGATGGATGGACGCTGGTTCGACTGAAGGAGAGTATGGCGGGGTTTAAGAAAAGGAGGAACATTGACCCGTGTGATGGATCTACTGGAGGCAAAGCTAGACAGGAGATGAACTGATAAAAGAAGATGCCGTAAGGAAGAGGAGAACTAGTGCTGGATGGGTGAACGCAACAAGTATTAAGGGATACAAACAAAGAAAGGAGTGCAGATGAAGGAAAGATGAGCGGATGGATGAATAAATGAAGCCACGGATGGAAGATGAGTGAAGGGGAAGAAAGATGGAAGGAACTGTGAGTTTGAGTAGATAGGTGACGTGAATGAATGAATTCCACGATGGACTGACAATGAATGATCGGCCTCATGATGGATGGATGAAGTATGAGTGATATGTGTGTGGAGGGCAGGATGACAAGCTGACGGACGGACGGATGGATGGATGGATGAAGTATGAGTGATATGTGTGTGGAGGGCAGGATGACAAGCTGACGGATGGATGGAAGTTCGAAAATGAAATGTATAAAATGAATGGTGAACAGAGAGTTGGATGAATGAGATGCTGAACAAAGGGTGGTCGATGGGATGACAACTAAAAAGGAATGAATCAATGGATGAGTGGACTGGCAGAGATTGCTGGATGAAAGGAGGCGGGGCTTCAGAAGCTGGCCTAACCTCTCTCTGCTCCTCCTCAGCTGTGGATGAAATATTACTCCACCAAAGACACCGTCAGCGCCGTCATCCCGGTCAGTTCAGTCCCTCCTCACCTGTCAGTCATCTGAGTCCCATTGACTGCGCGTCTCTCAACCCTCTCACAGGCGCAGACGTATGACATCATCTCTGGCCGCGCGGCGTCCTGCCCCATGGTGCGTCGCTCACACCGGGCACAGTGGTCGCAGTTGCCGTGGTAACACTCATGTCCTTCCAGTTCCTGTTCGCGGTGCCTCAGAAGGAGGGCTACGAGTTCTACGTGGGTCAGTGGTCCGGGCACGAGCTCCACTTCACCTCCCTCATCAACATCCAGGTCAGCAGCTTTGGTCAGTCAGCTTCTCCTCACGCTTTCACCTGACACTGCCTTTCCTGCTTTGTCTTTTCCGAAACGTCCAGACCCGGGGTGAGAACGCCCCGAGTCAGCTCATCCTCTACCACTACCCCGAGCTCAAGGACTCCAAGAACGTGGTCCTCATGACGGCCGAGCTGGACCCCAAGTTTGTCGTAAGTCTGACTCGCTAATCTTTGGACCGTGGCATGGAGGGCAACCAGCAGGGGGCGCTCAAACATGCTGCAAAGAAGGATAGGAGAGAGGCTAGATCAGGGGTGGAGTAAAACATTTTTTTACTCCACCCCTCATGCAGTGCCCTTGTGGTTGCTAAAAGGTTGGTGACCCCTGGGTTAGATGTCAGAAAGGGGCGAGAAGATGGAGGGACTGAAGAGTAAAACAGGAATAAATGAGTGGAAGGGAAAGGGAGGGAAGAGTGATGAATGAGTGAGGGATGGACGCGGTGACTAAATGAAGCCTCTGGCAGTGAGCCAAGATACATGATGGCGTGATGCTGTTCCCAGACCGTCCACCAGGCGCAGTGTTTGGCCAACCAGGTGCAGCTGTTCTACGGGACGCAGCGGCAGGAGACGTTCCGGCTGGTGGAGACGTTCAACCACAGTCCGGCTGACTTCAAGCATATGTCGGTGATCGCCGAGCTGGAGCAAAGCGGTCTGGGGGGCGCTGCCCCGTAGACCTGGACCAGGAGCGCTTTTATTGTTTTGTTGAAGTGTGAAGGGACACTTGTTAGCAGGGAAATACATTTCATGCTATTGAATTTGTAACCCGAATGATGGAGACGTTTGTGCGGTGAGGTAAAGACCAGGGTCTCTGGACTATCGATCTGTCGTCATCTGGCCGGAACTCTTTGGGGGCTTTTTTCTGGCGGACTTTGGCCCGGCAGAACAGGACGTCCTGGATCTATGTGGTCCTGTAGATGACCATGGAATTAAAAGGCTGTGGAACAGTTTCTGTTTACTGTCTCAATATGTTCATGGTCAGTTTCCATCTGGATCTGTGGTCCGCAGAAAGTCCTGATCCACCGTCACAGGTTCGAGTGGCACTCTGTCACAGGAGCTGAGTCTCACTGTGATGCCAGTCTAGTTTGTCTCCGGTGGTGGTCTGACAAATGTCCTTCATTGGACTCTCATCTGTATCGTGTTTGCAGAAGATTCATTTTGGACCTTAAGAATCGCCACTTGCCAGAAAACAAGCTGTCGGATAGCAACCTTTGAAGCATGTGGTGATGTCGACTCAGGGGACCTTTTTTTTTTTTTTTTTTTTTTTTTTTTTGCTGCAATTTTGAATAGTAATCTTCAGGGGCCACAAAAAATGATGGCTTTTTTTGGCCTTGAGTTTGACGCACAACTACTTGTGTACGATGAAAGTGAGCCATCTAAAGAGGAGACTGTCGGAGCCCGGTTGGTGCTGATCCTGCCCCTCACCTGATGAATCTGTAGAGCCAAAAGAATGATGCAGAGCAGTCTTTCCTGTCGACTCCTCCTGTCCCCAGGAGCAAAATGGAAAAATCCAGTGAGACCTGAGTTCATGGGCCCTCTGGAGTAGCGCCCTCTGTTGTGAATTTGATGGATCCATCTCAGCTGGCGTTGCTCCAAAAACTGCATTTGGTGGGTTTGGTCAGAGGTTCTGGAAATCAGGGAAGAAAGTCCCATGTCCTCTCTGGAATAGATTTTTAATTCAGGTTCATTTGAACTCAAATGCATCTCTCTGGAGGGTCGGCGGCACCTTGGAGGTCCGGTTTCCACCTCCAGGGGTTCTCTGGTGACATCGAACAACGACTGAAGTTGGTTCAGAAGGCCCCTCGGGAGGCGCATCCAGACTCTTCACAGAGTCCTTTCCTCTCAGTCGATGTCAGCAAAACAGCTACAGCTGTCATGTTCAGTTTTTTTATTGTGTTTTACATGAAAAACTGTGCAAATTCCTCACATGATCAAACAGTTATCTTCCAGAAATATTCACATTTACTCAGAGCCGCACCGCTGCACTCCATCAGTGACGACCTTCAGAAGTCATTTCACCCATGTGAAGTCACCTTTCATCGTGACCCAACTTTTTCACGTTTTTACTGAAATGTGTTGACTTTCCTTTTGTGTCGTGGGGGGAGCAACAGGAGCAAAGAGACCCTGTGAGACATGGCTGCAGTACCTCACCAGGGAGGCTTCTCTCGGAGGAGCACAGGTTCTACTCTAAGTCTCACCTGGTTGACTAAGCCGCGCTGCGCTGTGGAGGAAAGTCAGGTCATTCGCTGATCCTCCTCAGCGGAGCCATGGTTCACTGTGGTCGGTGTGGTGCGACCGATCTTCAGCCCCGCCTGGTTCGCCAGGCTGCGACGGTTTTAAGAGCTGCCGAATCCTAGCTTGGCCCTCACCCAGATTTGAACCAGGGACCCTCTTGCTTTCTGAACGGTTGGACATTAAACGCAACAGTCTGGTCTCCTCTGCTCTGCTGCGCCCGTCAGTACAAACATCGTACATGAAACCACTCGGGCAACAAGGGACGGGGATATCGGCGTGTTCCACTCCTGCTGGACGACAATATCTTCACGTCACAAAAGTTACCTTGTGTTCGGTAAATCGGATTTCCACCAGCCTCTCTCGCCCACATGGCTTCCAGAGTCAATGTCCGCTACGTCTCTAAACAACGCAAGTGGGATGCACATTCACACTTGATTTCACAGCGTGGAAGTTGGTTATTGCAACATTAATGAGCTCCTCTTATGATCAATGTAGTTCACACAGTGCTTGGCTACAGCTGCTGAAGTGCTTTTAAGCAAGTCTAGTAAAGTGGTGTTGACACATGGAACGAGAGCGTTGCACCTCAAAACGCGAGCGCACTTCCAAACATTTGCTACATGGCCACAGGCAGCTTCAATTCACAAGCAGTTCTAAAATGGAACACTGGAGGGCGATACCTGTTTCTACCACTAGGTGTCACTGTCCTCAACTCTGCCCTGTCCTTATCAGGGCACGTCCGTTCACACCGAATTTGGCTGCTTCAGGATGAAGAATACTTGAATGTAGGCGGAGTCAAGAAGCTCCAGCACTCATAGAGGTGCGCCCCCTACCTTCGCTCCGGGTCACCGTCCGAATCCCTGAGTTGGGCTCCAGTCCCCCGCTCAGTACATGGCCTCTGTGTCTCTCAGGCTTCCGAACGACAAACTGAAAGTGCCCCCGAGTCTCTTGGTGACCGCGGCTCCTTCCTGCTTCTTCTTCCGGTTCCAGTTGAGTAAGGAGGCGGAGCTCTGGCCTTTGGCGCCGCCCACCAACCGCTGACGGCTGTTTTCTTTGTCGCTGCTCTGCGACAGTATGGCGGCCCGTCGGTCTGTCTGAGGGCAGGCATGAAAGGGTCTGGATGAATGGTGATGAATGACCTTCTTATTTCTAGCTGCATTTCAGAAACTTTGCTTCTACTCGAGTAACATCTTGCAGTACGGTGGCAACAGCCCCGCCCCCACACACCTGCGATTCGTGCGAGTGCAGAGTCACCACGCTGAGCTCCACCGCTCTGTCGCCGGAGCTCTTGAGCATGTTGACCACCTCACTGTGTTTGGCCCATTTACAGTCATGGCCGTCCACCGCTACGATGTAGTCGCCTTCCCGTAGCCCCGCCTCCTGGAAACACAGCGCAGGAAATGAACAAAGAAATACGCGGCCCTCAGCTCTCGACTGTGATTAAGCTCATCTCGTACCGCTGCACATCCCCCCGGCACGACTCCCGCGACCAGGACTGGAGAGTCTCCCCTCAGGGTCAGGCCCAGTCCGCCGTCCTTCCTCTGCAGCCCGATGAGACGGACTGGACCCCAGCGAGCCCGAGCGCAGAACACTGACAGAGGCCCCTGAGAGACACAGTTCCGGAGGTTGACAGAATCCTCATCCCCAGTCGCGGATTTGTTGTCGAGCAGTTGCTCACCAGTCTCTGGAAGATCTCTGTGACTTGGACCGTGGAGAAGTTTATGGGAGTGATTTCTGGTTTCTGGTGAGTTTTAGCTGCCAACAAAGGGAGACACAGTTTTGGCCTGACATGGTCGTGAAACCTGCCTTTTTATTGGTACCCAACCTCAGCAAGGGGAGACCCCCGCGGCGGACCCGGGATCAGCCAAGAGAATAGATCAAATTGATCTCACAGAAAATTTCCTGAGGTATCTGAACCTCAGGGGAAGGATGGAGAGAACTGTTGCCAGGATTTCGCAGGGACTGGCTGACGGTATGGGATGAAGCATGTTCAGAGCGATAGTAATGAGGCTGTGATATGAACTGAGACATGCAGTTTCCTGGCTGAACATATGGTATCCATGACCTTAGAGGCTGCTGTATGCCAAATGATAAACTAATACTAGTGTGCAGAAACTGCTGGGTGTCATGATTCGGCTCAGCTTCTTGTTCATCTTGCTAGTTTCCATCCTGTTTCGTTTTCTTTATTGACTCCCATCTTTATGCAAGTCGGCGCGCGCGCGGCACGAGGAGAACACCAGCAGGCTGAGCTTCACTCCGGCAGCGTGGCACCCTGACATGTCGCGTCTCCACACTCCGTGGTCTCGTTCATTTCTACGCTGTCTTGGGCAGCTGCTGTGCTGAACTCACCTGGCATCACCAGCGTTCTGACTTGAGTGATGTCAGCGGTGCTTCATTTTCTGTAGCCACGTGCCACATTTTCATCCAGTGCACGTTGCATTTCAGTACTGCGGCACTCAAGTCACGTCGCTCACACGCTCTGCTACTCACACTGTATCTCCGGAGCCTCCGCAGTTTCGTCAAAGTCGTCCTCCCGGTCCAGCTCGGAGTACTTCTCCAGCGAGCGTTTGTGTGTGAGGGACAGCACGTCCTGCAGGATGTCCATCTTCCTCAGGATCTTGCAGAGACCATGGACCCTCATGGCCTCCTCGTGTCGGATGACCGCGCGCCGCAGGTGAGCTTTGCCTTCACAGCCGCAGAACTCAGTGAGGTGTTCGGGGGGGTTGGTGGACTGTTCCGGGCCTGGAGAAACTCACCAAATTTCCTCCGTTTCTCTGGGTCGCTCAGCACGTGGCTGAGTGGCGGCCCCGCAGGAGAGCTGATGTAGAACTGCAGGAAGGCTTTCTCCGCTTCCTCGTCACAGTCGCCTCCGTCGTCTGGCACTGAGACACAACCATTCAGTCAAATATGCCAACCCTGTCACCCACGGCAACAAATGATCCCGTAGCTACAAGCCAGGTGCCTTAAAAGCTGCTGCGACACCACTGAACAGTTAACACTTTGTTTGCAGAAAACGCTGAGTATTTCAAGAGCAAATAAGACACACACAAAATAAATGAATAAATAAGTGATGATAAAATAAGTCTGTCTTTTTTATGACCATGTTCTGTGAGTAGTTTTCCGGCTGACAGCATGTAGTGAGCGCTGGTTATGTTGTTCCGGAGCTCCTCACAAGGGCGGAGCCTGACAGAGGTTTGGATAGGCGGAGTCTAAAGTGCGTAAAGGCGTGTGTGAGCGGCTCATTCAAACAGCAACTGCTGCTCTGTACCACAGTGTCGGGATGTAGAGGCTCAGAAACAGCCTGGAGAGAGATGGATCTGGAGGTCGGCCATGTTGGTTTACGTCTGCCCTGTATAGCGTTCTGGTGACGCTGCACTAGTCACTACCGCTATTCCACATTTCCATCATGGGAATTTGGACATTTAGGATTCAGGATCCTTCAGGTCCGAATTGCGACCCTTGGCAATTAGAGATTTGTGTGGCGTCGCACACGACTTCATCTCAGCAAGGAGGGAGGGGATATGATGGCGCACATGCCGCATAGAGGGGCGGAGCGACAGGACACTAGAGTGATGGGTGAAATTGGCGGGAAAGTTGCGACCGAGATGAGCATTTTCGTCTGAGCCAAGGTCATAATGAAGAGCCTGTCATCACCAGGCATGAACCCTCACTCTCTCTCGGTGAGACTTACACGTGTGGTCGCAGAGCGCCACGGCAGCGTAGTAGTGCGACAGAGCGCGGAAGTGTTCCGACTTGACCTGGACCATGGACGCCCACGAAAACGGCACGTAGTCCTTCATCAGCGGCTGCGACATGGTCTGCTGCACCAGCAGGTAGACGTCCGACACCTGCCGGAGACACTTGCTGAGGTCATCACGGTCACCCGACCCAGGCTCCCGAGGAGTGCGTCACTCACCCGCGCGGCCTCCTGAGCCAGCCGCAGCTGCGAGGTGAAGCAGGTGTCCTGCGTGGTGAGTGTGACACGCTCGAACACGCACTCCTGCACCTGAGCCACCATCAGACGCACCAGCATGCACAGCGAGGGGCTGCTCATGTCCAGGCTCGGAGCGTTGGAGAAGTTCTCCTTCAGGTAGTTGAAGGCACCTGAAGGGAGGAACAGCTGTAAGACGCACAAGATCCAAACAGCTTTATCGCTACGGAACCAAATCCACACCTGCCGCCCGCTGAAAGGCGTCTATCGCCCGGTCGATGCCGGCGGCGGCGGAGCGATCCTGCCTGGCTCCGATCTGCGTGTACAACGCTCCGATGTTGAACAGCACGCTGCCTTTCTCAAACGCCAGCGCCCGCTGACTGGATGGGACGCCGGTCAGAGAGTCGTACCTGGGAGATGAGGGAAACATTGAGAGCGGGTGCCACACAGTAAAGACGCACTGGAGCACAAAGATCTTTCAGTTTAGATGCCACTTCTCTTGCTGCAGTGTAAGATATAGTCAGGGACATGGAGCAGACAGTTCACCCATGGATCCTTGGATGTTAGAAAGGGCAAACATGGGATGACATCATGGTCACACTCTGCCATGACTCCATGCCATGACTGCCTGCACTGAACTCGTGCGGACACGACAGCCTTCGGCTGAACAGGACCTCGCATCAAGACGCTGTCAGGAGACTTCAAATGCTTCTCAAACTGAAGGTGGCCTACCAGTGGAAGTGGACTCCCAGGTTCCGGTGCGGCGGACAGAAGCGCTGGTCCAGGTAGTACAGCTGGTTGTAGTACTCCATGAGCAACTCCAGGCCCGTCTGGTTCCGGCTGGGTGTTCTCATGGCCTGAACCCAAACAGAGAGTTTAGCAGCCACGAACCTACGTCAGTCTTCATGAAGAGGATGAAGGCACCTGTCTGAGCTCCATCAGCTCCTTGATCTCCTTGTCGTAGAGGGAACTGTCCTCTCCGTAGTGCTCGCACACAAAGTCCTGGCCACACAGATGACTTTTCAGTCAAACTTCCCCCACGATAGCAACTGTTTCAGCTGCTGCAACATGACATTGCCGTTCTGACGAGAGGACCTCATGACGCATCGTCACGACAACCCTCCCATCACCGGCACGAGAGCGTCTTCACCTGAATCGGCACCGTGAAGTCCACTTCTTTGGTTTCCTTTAGGCCCAGTGGGATCATGGGAACATTGACAGCTTCACTGTGAACACAAATCCACACGGTGACTCGGCTGCATGTTCGGCCATCTGCTCGTCTCTCAATCCCGTCGCAGCAGCTAAAGCCCAGCGTTAACCTGCCGCCCCCTCCCCCCACTCACCCACCCACACCACGGTGTCACTAACAGGACGGTGATCAGGGGTATTATCGCCCTCAGGACCCCACCCCCCGGCTCTAACTGCAGTGCATTACTGTAAATGCACCAGCACCCCCTCGATCAGGACCCCACAGGCCACCCGCTCCCAAGTCAGGACCGGGCGCCACGTCTATCTGGACCTCACTGATGGCATGACAATTAGGACCCCACCACAGACTCATCACAACGTTTTGATCGGTGTCGGTTCATTTGTTTGTCGACAGCAGAACTGAAGACCTGGCACTGGATTTTCAGGACATTTCCAGGTCCAGGTAGACACAGGCTGACCTAGAAGTCAGTCTGGATTTAGGAAGGTTTTGAAGGCTTGACTCTGGAATGTCACTGAGCTAACAAAACAGGACCTTATTGATGATTCAACCGCGTTTTTCAGGTGGTGGGAGCACGTGTTGAATCTCAGGAAACTGGGGAAATGCCACTGGTGGTGTACTGGTTAACAGCCCGTGCCTTCATGCAAGCAGCACAAGTTTGAATCCCAGCTGGGAACCTGGTTTTCACCTTCACAATCCTTGAATGACAGTGAAGTGGAGTCATGAAGTGACTCTTTATGAATACACATGAGTGCAGACGTGAGGTGCAGGAACACCTCCTGCGTAACCACAGTCAGAGCTGGGTCAAAGAACCAACATCAGCACAGCTCTAGACCACACGCCGACCCTTGATCACAACGATGGAGTTAGTCAGCTGAACCTGCTCACGTGTCCTTGCTACGCATATGACTCAAGTTCTTGTTGGATAAGAACCGTTAGCCTAAAAAGCTTGTGTTCATGATCGTCGGCTCCGTTGATCAGGTTTCTGAACGTATCCGTGATGCCTTCATGTGTTTTTTTTGTTGACTGTTGTCATCCCAGTATATTTTAAAGGGATGGTGCATCGATAAAGAGGGAATTATAGGAGGAGGAAAACTGAAAGAGCCGCTGCCACACGGCTTTACGGCTCAAAATGTCCGGGCCCTCGCTCACAGCTGGTCCGTGGGACGGGACTCAACGCGCCCACACCTGTCGGTCTGGTAGACCTCCATGTTGCTGTTGAGCTCCTCCAGTTCCTCCTTGAGCAGCTGCAGGTTGGAGTTGACGAAGCTGAGCTCCAGAGCCACGGTCTCCTTCACCTTGTTGTTGGTGGTCGCCCTGCAAACAGACAGAAGCCTGAGATGGTGAGTTTCTGGTGCCTCCGGTGGAGCTTTAAGAGGACAAGGCTTCATGTTTCATGACTGTAGCACTTCACATCCGTTGATGGACACGAGTGGGTGTCCATTCCATTCAGTCGTGACCAGTGGATGTCCTCGCAAAGCAAAAGTCGCCTCTCCTCATTCGTCATCTCATTTTGAATGACATGCCACGAGGTGCAGGTGAGTGATGAAGTTCAAATGAATTCAACATTCGCCTGTGCATTGATCTCACACTCTGACACGCACAAACACGCACACACTAACAAGGATCAAGCCTCGGCAATCTGATTAGTCAGCTTTAAATCAGCTGCCTGATATCCCCTTCAAAACACACCCCCTCGCACGCACAACATGCCGCTGCCATTCAGGAACTGTGTGTGTGTGGACTGAAACAATACAAACACTATCGAGGCTAAAAGCACATTCACCAATCACAGGTCACAGAGGGGTTACAGCCCCTCGGTCCCGCGCCAGCTCTGCCACCCACGCAACACTGGAAAAGAAAGTGAAACATGTCTAGCGGTGGAATGGACTCGGAGCAGAAAAGAGGGGAGGCGATAGGGGAGCATGAAAACTGTGTCAGACAAACAAGCGGGAGGTGGTGACGGCGCGGGGGGTTGAGCTTTCAGGAAATCTCTGCATGGGAGCGGGACGGGAGTCGGACACAAAGCCAGCTGATTACAGGCCGGTGGGCTGCGCGGGGGTCCTCTTTGTCTGTGTGACCCGCCGTCCCATCAGGGAGGGCCAGGAGCACTTGTTTTACTTCCCATAAACTGAGTCATCAGCTTTGAGCCGGAGGCCGCGCAGCTTGTGTGGGAGAGGAGACAGAAAACACTGCTCCTGCTGATTTATCACAAGACACGTCAGGGTTTGAGGAGGAGCTCAGGGACCAGGGATCAGGTCTGATCTGTTCGGTTTGCATCTCAGACCAGCCGGTCAGCATTGAGCTCAAAGGGATGGTAGTGCTCTGGAACTCCAGATGCTCATTCAAAACACCACCAAAACGCCATCATCTGTTCCTTCTTGTTTCATTGAAGTAGTTTTTGAGTAATTCTGACAGGCAGATGCCCAGGCATGCGGTGGCAGACAAACAGCGAGGCACACAGCTATAAAACTGGGTGTTGGAGGAGTGAGCCTGTCTAGGAGGAGGCTGATCTTTGACCTTTTCCCATCAGATGACACAGCCAGAAGATACGACGGTGGAGAGCCGACAAAGAGCAACCGCTCAAAAGCTTTGCTCCGGCTTGTTCAGAGGCAAACAGCAAGAAACAATAGCGGGTGAGGCAAGAGATTCATCTAAACACACGCTAAGAGGGTATGGCTTCAGAGCTTCAGGTCCTCACACTGGTCTTTGTTTCAAAGGCAGTGTCTCATCAGCAGATGGTCCAGAACTAGTGTCAGAAGTTAGAAGTTAGGTTTGGAATTGGGTGGTCCTTGGAGGTCCATCACCACAAGTCATTTGTTAGAATTCTGTCCGGCTGCAGTGGGACTCCAGCAGCCGGACAGATCCCAGCGATCTCACCTGAACAGGTTCTCTGCCCCGGCTCTCATGCGCATCTCTTTGTTGATCTGCTGGTTGATTCGAGCGCGGCGGTGCTGGAGTTTACTGCGCTGAGTCTGAGCAAAAGGATCGCACCCCTGAAGAGACAAGAAAGAATTGATTCAGACTTGGGCCACGGCATTATGACCGCAAGTCTGCAGGGTCTCACTCTTGTGCAGCACCAACATGTGAAACTAGTGGGAAACATCCTCGCTTTATATGATGGAAGGGTGAAGGCCCTCAGCTGGATGTTACCCACGATGACAAGCGACAATCCCAGCCGCCTTGCTACAAGCATGTTGAGCTGCGTTAGTGCCTTCCAGCTAGGAACCACAAGGCCAGAATCAACAGGTTCAGGAAGCTTCCTCCAGACATCTCTCAAGTTTGGCCTCCGCGCTCCGAATTAGTCAAGACGTTTGCTCGAGGATTTCAATTTGGGAGCAGCAGGAAGCCAGCGGTGTGGGGTGCGTTGGAGCGTGACAATGATTTGGGAAAGGCAGATCAGGACAGTGTGAGACGACTGGAAGCTAAAGATGGAAGTAATCTGGAGAGACGCAGCAGGAGGTGAAGCTGATCAGCAGGACCGGCCTCTAAATGAAGCCATGGATAATCTGAAGATGATTCCTGCTTTTGTTTGCAAAATAAAACGCTGCCCCGGCATGTACAGTAGGTCTGTCAGCTGGGTGAGGAGGTGGAGAGCTCCAGAAGCTTCCATTTGATTTTAACCGTGGGTAAAGGAAGAAAAGCTTCTGGGTGCAGGAAGGCAGATGCTCAAGGGAAGTTTGATTTTAGTCCGGATGAATCCTTTCTGTGTGGTCGAGAATAAAGTCTAGTCTCACAGGTGACTCGGAGAATCCCATCGGAAAAACCTGGTCCGGACTGACCCAGGAAATCCATATTAACTAGCAGACTGTATTTGCAGTCAAAGAAGGACATGGTTGGCTCCTTTACCAAAGACATCCAACCCCTCAAACGCAGCCCAACACCACCAACAATGAATGTCTCCCGCAGTGGAGAACCAGCCCGAGTTTATCACCGGCGGGGACCGTGGAGGCTTCTCATGAGCCTCACATCTCAGAGACCACAGAGCAGAGAAAGAGAGACGACATGAATCCACAATCAAATATCTGAGAGACGACTCCCTCGTGGGGATCTTCTGCGAGGCCTGATCTTTCAACACCCGTGGAAGGCCGAGTTCTGGCCGCGGAAATACATACAAGTTTATACAAGTTTCCGTGTTGTTGCCTCTCACCCAATAAAGGGTGTTTGTTTAGCATGTGGACTTGGCAGGTAATCCCTCCAGTGCTTGTGAGGATTAAGCTCCTGGACCAGTCCTGATCGCGACACTACAGCGAAACCCTGAGCTGCCCGTTTTCTCCCCTGATTCACGCGAGCTCCTGACAGTGGCAGCCAGGTCATACAGGTCTTGTACAGGCTGCTATCTCAGGTCTTTTTGTCCCTCGTTGTTGTGCTAAAACATAGGTCCTCAGTCACCTTACTTGATGTCTCTCCAGGTTCCTCTGCAATAACCCTGCTGAACTGGTGTATTCACTGAACCACGGAGTGGTTATTGTGTTCATAACGTCAGAGACTGTGTCCTTCATTTTGGGGTTAAATTGTGTATGTGTGAGTAGGAGGGAGCGCGCCAGCGAGTTCCGACAGGTTTCCTGTCAGCTAGTGCTGTGCAAATATGTCCACCAAGCACCAAATCAGTTGCCATTGTCGTGATGTGATGCTTCTTTTTTCATTCCTTCATTGTGAACCTTTGTCCTCAGTCCAACCCTGTCCCTCCTCTCCACGTGTCCAAGACCTTGTCCTTTCTAGTCACTCCCAGCAACCCTCATTACCTTCATCCCTAACTCTCCTAACTCTGAGTCATGGGTCTCACGGCCGTACTGTCTACTGTCCGATGAAGCTCGTCTCTCACTCTTGCTGCTGCTCTAATGTCACAGTCCTCTCCACCCAGCCTGCACGCTCCTCTTCACCTCCGTCCCTCGCTCTGGATGTCTCACCCCAAACACTGCTCTCAGTTCCTCATCATCACTCTCCCTCCTTTGCTCACACGTATCTCCAGTCTCTTCTCCTCAGACCACTATATCATCCGCATACATCATGGACACCTTTTCAAACCCTCTGTCCATCACCAAAGAAACAAGAAGAGACTCTGTAGCTATAACTCAAACGTGCGCATTGTAATGTAACAGGTGTGTAACGGTACACATACATGGACCAGACCGTTTCAGTACAAGGCCAGTGGTCCATCTGTTCCCTCACTGTTTGCCAAGCAGAAGCACACAACAGATGAATCGGAAGATCCCTGGTGATGTGTCCTCTGTGTCGAGACTTGTAGCGAGTAATTCCGGCAGGTGTTGTTGTGCAGCAAAGTGTGCGACAGAGTTAACAATTGACGCCTCACAAACATACTGCGCAGTTGATTTCCAGGCGAAAGTACACGACAGAAGTCCCCCATTTTAACCAGTGGCTCTCTGTAGGGATCTTTTTAGTTAGGTTAGAACCATCCTCCCCACAGTGTGTCTGTTCACTGGGACAGATGTGCGACGTCAATGCTGCATCACTTGGGCGATGAGACACATAAACTGATGGTGAGCATCATAGAAATCTCACCTTCATCTCAACATCACTTGAGATCTCGAACCTGTTGAGATGTGGCGCACAACTAAACCTTTTTCTTCCACACCTTAACTACCATTTCTTTATTGTAGTGGAATTTATTTTGTGATTTTCCTTCTCTATTTTTTGGTTTTGTTTGAATCATTTAGAACTTTTCATTCAGAAATAAACCTGTCGATTCTGCATGTTGCAAGAAACAGAATGTTCATTACCAAACCAAACTTCAAAACCGAGAGCTGTAGTTTACTCTGCTGTGGAGTGCTGCCTTCACTGGACTGTTGCGGTGATCCCACGCAGTTTTGGAGGGTTTATGACCCCTGTGTTTTAGGAATTGTGAGGAAGAATATCGCAACACGAGTCTAGAACGGTGTTTTTGCTTGTGGCATTACTCGGACGTCGTAAAACACGCAAGTAAGTGACGCCAATATATCGACATGTATCGCACGTAGGAGTCCAGGGCTCCGTCTCACCTTTCGGATGCTCCCGCTGTGGCTGCTACCCTCCTCGGTGGGCAACGTTAGCGGCATCTCATCGTCCGAATCCCCGTCTGGAGGAGACATCTCGCCTCCTCTGAGGACACGACGCAACTTGGATCAGTAGTTTTCCACGAGGCTAACTCAAACGTGGGCGCAGGCAGCGGAGCACTTGCCTGCTCGGCGCTTCCTCCATGGACAAGTCAAAACACCGGGAAAACTCGCCCCTGCTCACATCACGGCCGCTTCTTGTAACATGTCCAGCCCGCCACGAGCCCCGCCTGCGACAGGAAAGGCAAACGATAAACACTAAAGTGGTTGAAAAGTGGAAAAACGGCGAGTCATCTCGGAGCGGATCCTCGGACCTGTTGTCTGGCCGAGTGCAGCTGCCAGGCTTATTCTCGGGGGCGGGGCAGCGTTCGCTTGCAGCCAATCAGTATGCTGAAATGTACATTGACGGTACTCAGAACGAATCATCGTAAAGATTAGGAGCAACCGACAGCAGTTGACATCCAATCACAAGGAACCTTAAGCGTCCCCCTCGAGCTCGAGCCGTTGCCTGGGAAACGCCAGGGCAGTGGTTTCGAAGAATCGATTCACAACATTTATCGAGTTATTTCATGCGCGCAATGGTGAGGGACGGATGTTAATATCCTCTCCATCTGCCAGAAAAGAGTCACTAAAACAATTGCGCTGGATTTAAAGCACGGGAGTGAGCCATGGCCTCCTCACTGGAATGAGGCAAGTTCGACCGTTAATATGATGGTGTGAGATCATCACAATAAAGTCTGTCGATGTGTCATTTTCACGTGCGGAACTCGAGTTCGATCGACGAACAAAAATAGAGATTGACTGAAAAGAAGATGTTTTTTTTTTTACTGAGCTACTAACCAAATATCTGACGAATATAATGCTCATTAAAAGAAGTTTAAATTAGCTATATTCTCAATATTCTCTTCCGAATCACACAATGCAAATGCCAATACCATATTAGACCGCTAGATAGCAGCATTTCACCGTAACGTAATGGCATTTATTTTATTTGAGATGCTTCAGAAAAATAAAAAAATATATATTTTTTTAAGTGTTGAATAAACGATGACATAATGACATAAGCACTTTATTACGCAATATTATTTTCATATTTTTTTGTGTTGAAATGAGACAACTTCAGTGACCATTTCAATAATAGTTTTGGGGGAAAAGAAAAACGCTCAGGTATTTTATACCAAGGCTAAGAAGAAAACCAGATGTCGTCCTCTTCATCCTTGTTGGTGCTCTTCCTTTAACAGCTGCTTAACGCCAGAGTGCGCTAGAACACCCAAATGAACTCGCTTTCCCGCTCTAAGACACTACCTGCCTCATCAGGATAAATAGCTGGTTCTGTCCTCATAAGTCCGCTCCTATCAGCAAGGGTGAGGAGACTGTCTACAGGGCTGTGGTGGAGGACTTTGTTTCTTGGTGTGAGCTGAACCACCTGCAGCTCAATGTGGCGAAGTCCAAAGACCTTGTGGTGAACCTAAGGAGGACCAAGTCTCCTGTGACCCCATCCGGGTTTCCATCCGGGGGGTCAATGTGGATATGGTCGAGGATGATAAATATCTTGGGGTCATAGACAATAAACTGGACTGGGCTGGGAACACAGAGGTCCGTTACAAAAAGGGTCGGAGTCGTCGCTACTTTTTGAGGAGGCTCAGGTCCTTCAATGCCTTCAGGACAATGCTGAGGATGTTTTATGAGTCGGTGGTGTCCTGCACAATTCTGTTCGCTGTGGTTTGCTGGGGCTGCAGATTAACGGTGGCGGACACTAACAGACTCATCCGCAAAGCTGGTGATATGGTGGGAGTGAAACTGGACTCCTAGGAGACGGTTATGGAGAGAAGGATGCTCCTGAAACTAAGGAGCATCCTGGATAACATCACCCGTCCGCTCCTGGTCCAATACAGTAGCACATGGACCAACAGACTGAGACTTCTCATCTGAAAGACCGAGCGCCACAGGAGCTTCTTTCTTCCTGTGGCAATAAAAACATACAATTCATCCCTGAAAAAAATACAATGAAGGGTTTTTTTGGCTCATTTTCTGTTCTTGAACTGCATTCGTTGCACACTGTTTTCTAAGCTCTTTTGTATCATTTTTTTGGCACTTTGTAATATTATTTCTTTTCAGTTTATTGTGATATGTTGTGTACAGAGCATGTTACAAACACAATTTCTGATTCTGATGAAAAGGAAAATGAAGTCAGGATGACTTCCATGAAAGTGGTGGTATGCTTGTGCATTAAGGAGAAAACCAGCACCTTGTATGTGGTCATTTACCACAGTGATGCTAAGCTAAAACGGAGCCATTAAAATGCTATTATTGCAGTGAACTCTGACCAGCCGTGACCCTCAGCACTGTATCAAACAAGCCTGCGGGGACGCTGTGCAAGATCCAGCCAGAGAGGACAGAGGAGGTCACGCCGGGTCCAGCAGCAGATTCACTGTCTTCGTGGCCCACGATGGTCGTCCTCTGTCTGTCCATCCATCCATTCATCCATCATCACTCATCCATCAATCCATCTGTCCATAAATGCATAGATCCACCCATCCATCTATCATATGTCCATGAATCCATCTGTAGATTCAGTCATCCGTCCGTCAATCCATCAGTCCATGAATCATCCATTTATAGATCAACTATCCATCCATGCATACATCCATCATTCAATTCATCCACCACTTTAATCCACCGATGCATTCATCCATGTGACCATACCTACCAAGTTGTATTCAAGACAGACTGCAATTTTCACACGCTGTGACGCAAGTGCACATCAACCTCAGCCCACTACTTGTTATCAGTTGAGGTGAGCGAGGGGAGGGATGTTGGACATTTACCACACATGTGTCAGTCAGGATCTATGATTCATGCGGCTCCCTGAACACTGGAGTCTTTTGTATGTTACACTAAAGCTTCTCAAACTCAAGGTCCGTGAGCCTCATTTGGCCACACTGTCCGCCTTCTCTGTGATTTCAGGCTGGCTATAAGACGCACTTCCATCAGTCCCACAACACACTGCAACAGAACTCTGTATTGCTTTTGTCCTCGATGTGATTGACAGCTCCTTCTTGCGTGTCGTGATGAGAGACTCTCTTCACAATTCACTCTTGTTTAGAAAAGTGTCACACCAACACAAGACACACAACGAGAACCACATCTAGAGAAAATGTAGCCACTTAATGACTCGTGCCCTCTGGGGTCCCACAAAGTTGCATCCTGTGCAGCGGGTCGCCTTCACGCCGGCGTCATGTTTAAATCCACTGGTCAATGGGCTGTTTGGTTCCTGTTGCGGGGTTCACCGTACTGGGCCAGTTAAGTTCCACTGTGAGTCTCTGGAGGTCGATGAAGCTGCTGCGGGTTAAAGTCGACGGCGACCTCCTCTGTCCGTGTGGAGCTCAGACAGCTTTTGTGGTTGAAGTTCACGGTGTTGGCGATGCAGTTGACCTCCATGGTGTTCTGGCCGGTGACATGTCCGGTGGGGAGTGACCAGCCTGAGGGAGGAGCCAGACGTTATTTCACTCACGAAAAACAACAACAGTCAGTAAAAGAGTGGAATAAACAGACTGGTCTGCGTGAGAGGAGAACAAGCAGGGAGCGTTCTGACAAGAACAAACTCGAAGTTGAGGTTCATCTGATGCGGCTCTGTCGGAGCCACCGTGGCATTAAATTGTTTCTGGGGACGTCGTCTGGTGCGACGTCGTGTCTCACCACAGCGAGTTTCAGAAGGGGGACACATCAATCACTCTCCTGTCAGGCTGACAGATGTGCCAGTGGAAAACAGACGAGAATCCTCAAACGAGAGCAGAGCTGCTGACTCGGAACTCTCCAAGCTTCTCTCAATGATCATGTTGAGGAAGAGGAAGAAGAGGAGGATGATGAGAAGCAAAAGGAGGTGGACGAAAGGAGGAGGAGGAGGAGGAAGGATGATGAGAAGCAGGAGGAGGTTGTGGAGAAGAAGGAAGAGGAGGAAGAAAAAGGATGATGAGAAGTAGGAGAAGGAGGAAGACGAAGGATGATGAGGAGGAGGAGGAAGGATGATGAGAAGCAGGAGGCGGTGGAGGAGGAGGAGGAGGAGAGGAGGAGGAAGAGGAAGAATGATTAGAACCAGGAGGAGGTTGTGGAGAAGAAGGAGGAGGAGGAAGGATGATGAGAAGCAGGAGAAGGAGGAAGAGGAGAAGGAGGAGGAGGAGGAAGAGGAAGGATGATGAGAACCAGGAGGAGGTTGTGGAGAAGAAGGAAGAGGAGGAAGGATGATGAGAAGCAGGAGAAGGAGGAAGAGGAGGAGGAGGAAGAGGAAGGATGATGAGAACCAGGAGGAGGTTGTGGAGAAGAAGGAAGAGGAGGAAGAATGATGAGAAGCAAAAGGAGGTAGACGAAAGGAGGAGGAGGAGGAAAAGGAGGAAGGATGATGAGAAGTAGGAGAAGGAGGAAGAGGAGAAGGATGATGAGAACCAGGAGGAGGTTGTGGAGAAGAAGGAGGAGGAGGAAGAAAGAGGATGATGAGAAGCAGGAGAAGGAGGAAGAGGAGAAGGAGGAGGAGGAGGAGGAGGAAGAGGAAGGATGATGAGAACCAGGAGGAGGTTGTGGAGAAGAAGGAAGAGGAGGAAGAAAAAGGATGATGAGAAGCAAAAGGAGGTAGACGAAAGGAGGAGGAGGAGGAAAAGGAGGAAGGATGATGAGAAGCAGGAGGAGGTTGTGGAGAAGAAGGAGGAGGAGGAAGAAAGAGGATGATGAGAAGTAGGAGAAGGAGGAAGAGGAGAAGGATGATGAGAACCAGGAGGAGGTTGTGGAGAAGATGGAGGAGGAGGAAGGATGATGAGAAGCAAAAGGAGGTAGATGAAAGGAGGAGGAGGAGGAAAAGGAGGAAGGATGATGAGAAGCAGAAGGCGGTGGAGGAGAAGAAGGAGGAGGAGGAAGAAAAAGGATGATGAGACGTAGGAGCAGAAGGATGCGGTGGAGGAAGAGGAAGAGGAGGATCAGTCCTTATCCTGGAATTAATATAAAAAATTTAACTCAATAAAGTAACTACACTTGCATTTCTCCTCAATTTTAACATGGCATTTTTATTTTGGTCATTTCTTCTGTTTTTGTTTCCCATTTTTGTTCACATTTAAATATTTTATCTAATTTAAAACAACTAAAATAATCTCAGTTAAGTAAAAGCACAGATAGTATAAGTAAATATGTCTACATTCTAAA